>NC_081442.1:10329333-10364200 GCF_007210705.1 Tigriopus californicus
GGGTCACGGGTCATCCAGACATCGTTCCTTGGAGGCATCCAGACAACGCTCCTCGGAGGCATCCAGACATCACGTGTCTTAGACAACTGGATATCACTCCTCCGAGGCATCTGGACATCACTCCTCCAAGGCATCTGTAGAGCAACTAGCTCGATCCTAGCAACACGGGTGGAGGGTGGGCAACAGCCGGTATCCTACCGACTGCGCCATGTTGTGTACGCTTCGTGACTGACATGTATTTCTGACTAGAACAGTTTATGTGTACATGACTAGAATAACCAGGATGAGCACGAGCATGTGCTCAATCCAACACAAGGACGTGTATTTTTCTCACAACATCACCGTTCTATGCGATGTTTCCCAGACTCGTCCAAGACCCATCCTACCTTTGGATTTTCGTCGACGAGTATTTGACACTGTGCATGGATTGAGTCATCCAGGAATCAGAGCCACCCAAAAATTAATAGCGGATCGTTTTGTGTGGCATAACCTTAAGAAGGATGTGTCATCTTGGGTTCGCTCATGCCATTCCTGTCAAATTACGAAGGTTCAAACCATAGATAACTTCATATATAGATCGATCAAGGGCGCTGCGATCGCATGTTTTCGTCTCAGCTGTCGCTGGTGGAAAAAATGTTTCATTCGTAGTCAAGCTACTTAGGACAACTGTGGTGCAAATTTGAATCGTTGACGGCTCGTCCAAATTCAGAGTAGAAACCCCTAATAAGACTCGTTGTCAAGCAATTGCTCTCGTCCAGCACGCTTCATAAAACGGGTTTGAGTGAGTTGCCTGACCACATTTTTAAGAACGAAATTTTGAAGAGGTTAAAATGGGGCTCAAGTGAAAGTTTTCATCCATGGGGTGGAAACACTTAATTGAAACGCATGGAACAAGCCTGGGTTCAGGCTGACATCCAGAGGTGTCGGAATTACCTTGTTTACGTATAGGCGCAATCATGTCGCCCACATTCAAGCACATTGTTGGGAGATTGAAACGAAATTCCAAATGCCTCATCATTGCGTTGCAATTTCGGATACATTTGGTTACACTTTCGAGATTTTCGAGATGCGTTGCTAAACAAGGGCATTCAATAGAGTACTTGATTTGCTCTACTAATGTCCAAATCTTTTTTTGACATGTTACGTGTATTCTGACAAAAAAAGGATATTTTTTTTTATTATTCTACCGCTCTTTCTACCTGTATATTTGTAAGATTCAAAAGGAATTAAGATTAAAGAGGAATAACAAACGTTTCATGATAATAATTCAACTTGCCTGAAGCGAGATTTACCGAAATATTTTGTGCCATTTCCACCAGCGTCAGCTGACCTGAAAACATGCTCATGCGGTACAGCTCCTGTTGAACTTAAGCATTCTAGTTATGGTTTTCTATGGTTCAAACCCATACTCGTTCACCAGTAGCACATATTCCGATGCCTACGGGACGTTTTGAACATATCCATGTAGATATAGTCGGCCCTCTGCCTCCATCCCAAGGGTTCCAATTTCTCTTTACAATCATTGACAGAACATCCCGTTGGTCTGAGGTGGTACCCTTACAAGACATCACTACTGTTTCTTGTGTGAGGGCATTACTCTTTGGGTGGATATCACGCTTCGGAATCCCACGCGTCATTACTTCAGACAGAGGTGCCCAATTTTCTTCTGCACTCTGGTCAGGTTTGTCAAAAATCCTGAATGTTTCTTTGCTACCAACCACTTCGTTCCATCCCCAGTCTAATGGCCTTGTCGAGAGGCTCCACCGTCAACTGAAGTATGCTCTTTCTTCACGTCTCCAAGACAACAATTGGTATGATCAACTTCCTTAGGTGATGGGACTTCACTCTTCAGTCAAATTAGACCTTGGATGCTCTCCTGCCGAATTGGTCTTGGGTGAAGCTTTGGTTATTCCTGGTCAATTGGTTAGCCCAACCGAAGAGATTGCTGTCCCGGATATTCAACGTGCTTGGTCGTCAATTTTGGATAATTTCCTCCCTACACCCACTTCATTTCACGGCACTCCTCGTTCATTTGTCCCAAAATCTCTGTCAAGCGCCGCTTGGGTTTACTTGCGTCAAAGTGGTTATCGGAAACCTTTGTCTCCCAACTATCGTGGACCATATAGAGTTCTTTCTTCTGGGTCAAAGTGTTTCGATATCATGGTCAATAACAAAAAACAAACCGTTTCCGTGGACCGCCTGAAACCTGCTGTAGTAGCCGCTCCTGCTCCAGATTTCGCTTCCTCTGCCTCATTCTTGGATCAAACAAAGCCCATCAGTTCATCGACTTCAAATCCAACTCGGTTGCGAAGTGGACGGTTAAGCTCCCCACCTTTGCGATTTACTTCGGTTTGATCCAGGGGGGGGAGGTGTGGCGACCATCTCATGGTTTATGGAATGGTTTATCTGATCAGATCAACAGTATTGGCTACTCAGCTATTGCGCTCCTGCGTCGCCCTCATTTCGGGAGTCATTTTCTGCCCCTCTCTTGTTGAGCAATAAAAAGTTGAGAAGCTCCATTAACATTCGCTTCAAGTCAGCCTCAAAAAGTAATCCTGATTTTTCTTCCGTCAAACCAGGGTTGCCTTTGTGCTCAAACCTAAGCGTTTACTTTGCGATGCAATAGGCGCATGCTTTCGCTATCCACATTTTCTGGCAACCTTGAATTTGAAATTTGATTTGATCCCATCACTACTACCTTGGTAAGATCTTACCAACGTGGTGCTAGCTCATTCAATTTAACGCGTAGCTCTACAAAACCTTGCTTGAAGACATTCGAACTTCGACCGAGCTTTCCTCTCCATTACTCCATGTCCTAGCAGGTAACAAAAGAAGACTTCATGTCAAAAAATTTCAATTACGAGTATTGGCATTTAATCTTGGCATAATTGCTCAAAATGCATTGCATCATAATGCTTTGAGGAGTATAGATTGGGATGCTGGATGGGGTAATGATTGTTGAAGGTTCGAAACAAGGTCGCAAAAGTCATGTTGGAAAAACAGGATTAGACATTGTCAAGCTGGTAAAGCTTCCCTGTTAGAAGCCTATGTCTTAAGTTGGGCAATGTAGAGACTTTGGAAATTTGATGCATCACACTCAAGCCAAAGGAAGATTTTCCTTGTTTAACGATTGCACTGAATCAGGTCTTCAGTCTAATGGAATTTGATTGAGAAGATGTAAAGAATAAAGTAGCAAATGCAACAAGATTTAAAACCAAGAACACCCTCACAGTAGCTAAGAGCGACTACAATTTTCAACCCTAACTTTCATTGTTCATAATATGCAGGATGGAAACAGCAAAAAATGACAATTTCTGTTGAGCGTTAAGTTTCCTAAGATGTCATCAGATAAATGAGCAATTAAAGGCCATTCTGGAAGCTGAAAGAAACAAGTAACGAGCAATTCTTTTAGTTTTTGGGTCGTAACAATTACACAATTTAAAAATGTAATGGAATTACAGTTCCGTTTTCGAAACAAGGAACAAATTACTGTAAATTTGTTAATTGTAATTTA
The DNA here is from genome assembly GCF_007210705.1 of Tigriopus californicus. NCBI lineage: Eukaryota > Metazoa > Arthropoda > Copepoda > Harpacticoida > Harpacticidae > Tigriopus > Tigriopus californicus. Next base: position 10,332,848 of record NC_081442.1, read on the forward strand.
AAAATGCTCTGCAAAGTACCCAGAGGATTTCAAGATTTTGGAATGCTGGTTAAGAATCAAGATAAGTTGCCTACCAGGGTTTTGGCAGTTTTGCCGTCTCTGGTTCTGCTGAAAGGCTCTCAGGTCAAGACGTAAGTATTCTACTACATGATTATATGTACCACACCACATTTTCCTTTTTTTATTGGTAAGTGAGGAATTAGGCTAAGCTTTACAATTACAAGCAACAAAAGTTGCAAGTTCTTATATTTTTTCACAAAAATGACTTAGCATTGTCAAGTACCTTAAAATTGAAGAAAATCAAACATGTGGGAGCCGTGCAAGCCTCAAAAACTACTTTTAAGTAAAGTCAAAGTATTAGCCACATTTTAAAGGTCAAATTAAATAGACTACCAAGAAATAAACCAAATCTTGGCATGATGAATATAACGATGGTCTGTGTTCTCGTCACATTTTGCAGAGCAACGAATTCGACAGGGGCGCCGGCCGCAAGCTTGGATTAAAGAGAAAGAATAGGAATAACACAATAAATAGCCTGTGTTTCACCAAGTGGGGGCCCTGTTCCAATCAGTTGGCTGGTCACTCATCAATACTGCACTTGGTCACATTCGGCGACGTCTAGTTCAAGACTCTATATGCAAAATCTTTATAACATCCACTATCGCATGTCCGTCGTCCAGCCGGTCGCACATTGGACGTTTCCTCCTGATGTTTTATAAAATCAGCCCCAGGCTAGTTCAAACTATTTGTTTTTGTTTGTTACGAAGTCAGATGGCAGCTCTCTCGCTCGGCCTGCCATCTGGTGGTGGGTGTCCCAATCGAGGGAGACTGCCGCTTTGTCATCACAGCCAACATTAATTATTACCTCACCCTCGGGAGTGACCGCAGGTTCGCCCATTAAAGCTGTTACAACAGAAACGTAAATACTGTAATTAAATACCTCAAAGAGCTTGAACTTGTCTTCCCTGGGATTGAACATGGATTCGCAAATTGGATATAGAGAGCAGATGCTCTACCAATACAATACCACAACTAGCCAACAAGGCTAGTTCGAACTGAGACTTTAATCAGAAGCCTGCGAGGTTGAGTATACGTTATCAAATTCGACCGATCTGATTGGCTGTCAATTTTCGATGATCATATAAAAGGTTCCAAACAAAGCTCCTTCACTGTACAATTTGCTGCTCAAAAAAGTAAGTGCTGACCCACTAACGGGACATTATTCAGACATGGACAAGCTCCTGATCATCCCTCAGATATTGCTCGATCATAAAGGAATGGCCAAGATTTAAATAGCCTTTCAAAGGACCTCGATCGAATCTACTCTTGGATTGCCTGGAGTAATATGACTTGAACGGAATGAAATTCAGCTCAATGATCTTGGGTCAACGCCTTTGAATACTCCACTCATAGATAAGTTGGGAAAGATAGTGAGCACGTCTGCTCTACTTTTTTTCCAAGCCAACAAACTTACTTTTTCCAAAGAAACAAAAGCTCTCCTATTGGTACTACTATTGGGTGCAGATGGAAAGCTGAAACAAAAGGATATGACGTTAAGTTTACCATGCATTGACCAAATTCAATTCGAGTTTATGTTGATTTTGTCCAAAACTATGCCAAGATTTGATGTGGACCGTTTATTATAAATTTGATCCTTTGTTTTTTTAATGCATACCTTTCACTCACTTGCCTTGGCACGGTGTTCAAAAAGCCCTATCAAGTTTCCAGAGAAATTCCCAAACACAGCTTGTGGCAATTTTCTACCTCAAAAAATCATAGGGAACAACCTTGATTTTATTGCTTTATTGAATTATAGCACACATAAAAAACTTGAAGTAACATATAAGCGGCATTTTGGGGCTAAAACAGATGAAATTTGGACCACTAAATCCCATGTACCTAAGTAGCGGTGAAATGGATGATATCATGATTTATATTCAAGAGCCAACTCAGTGTACTCCCAATTCACATTGAGTAAGTCTTTGAAAATTTCAGTTTTTGAAAAAAAGGGTAAGTTTTTTATGTGGGCTAGAATTCCATAAAGCAAAAAATCACAGTTGTTCCCTATGATCTGTTGAGGTAGAAAAATGCCAAGGTGTGTTTGGGAATTTCCGTCAAAACTTTAAAGGGTACTTTTACCACTGTGTTGGGCGAGCTTCAACTGCATAATTAATATTCTTCATTGCGACTAATTTGTCATTGGACTATTACTAGATTGACAGGCTTACACTATAGCATCTACTACCTGCTAGGCTGGCTTATCATTCGAATTTGGCATTTGTGATCATGGATGGGTCTATCAACATTCGAAAGCAAAGAGATCGAAAGCAAGATTTCATGAGGGAACCAAGACAAGTGGATGCCATGGTGCCGAGCAGCATGATACCCTGGTTAGTTGGATATTGGGATATTCCAAATGAGACGTGAAATAAAACACTTCATTATTTTTTGCTTGCTTGCTCAGTCATGATTTCAAACGTTTGAGAGTCTTCAGAAAAGATGTTGTGAGTAATCATGCAATTGATAACCATACCATTGGATAAGTTGAATTGGCTTGATTGATATTTTGAATTAGTAAAAGCTTAAAAGTCTCATTACATGCTATACAAGCTTGTCAAAAGGTAATCTGATCACAATGGAAAGATGCTGATATAAATAGTGAAATTCGTGATGTCAATGAGCACTCCCTTTCTTTGAGTGAGCATCACCACATACTATCGACATACGATGAAGAGCTTTGTCCTGATATTGGCTACCTTGATCGTCCATTCGGCTGCATCAGGAACCTCTGTGATCACACTCCTGGATGATGACGTGAGTAGTCACCCACTTTGTCAAGCCAAAGATCTTCTGGCGTGTGAAAAGGCGCAAGTGGATGTGGATGCAATCGTGGAGAATGATCCTCTTTGCTTTCCTTCCGGCATCACCATGTTCAAGACATCCACCTCTGAGGAGGAGACTGGTACCAAAGTTTTCAATTTGAAGGTACTATTTCTTCCCGTCATTATGACGAACACCACTGAAGGGTATACGAATATTTGTGGCATGATTTTGATCCATGTCACTGCTGGTGTTCTTTTCCATCATCTGGCCCCTAAATTGCGTTGGTTTGGGTCCGTTGTGATACATCTTATGGAGTTTAGAAAATGACCATACTTCAGCACAAGTATAAAGTGTGAATAGTATGAATAGTATAATTGTCTAACCTATTTGTACTATTTTGGGAAATCTCATTATTACGGAGTCCGAAAGATGGTCTATTCTAGGTTGAAGTAAGATTTGACTACTTTTGTCATTTAAGACTTGTTTGCGAATTCTAAGCATAAGAATGCCCTGAAACCGACGATTTTGAGGGAATTGATGGTCTTTTGGCATGTTCTGACAAGGATGGGAGAATTTTTTTTTTTGAATTTTAAATTAACTTCAAATTTTTTGGAGGGCTCAAAAGTGTAATCCTTGGCATTCATCACAATTGATTCTTAATTCTCGTTGACGAAGAATCTCAGGGATACTTTTGAAGATGTATTGTAAAAGATACCTTTTGAACCTCCTTAAAATACTGCATACTGCATTCTCCAAAAATTTGAATACTTTACAGGCAAAAGAGCACATAGCCCACAAAACTCATCTTTGCGCTCTTCATAAGTTTATTTTTGTCACCCTTCATAATCTTTTTCCCCCAAAAAAGATCATAAAAATATACCCAAACATAAAACCTGTGCATTTTAGCCCAGGTTTCTTCACCCTTAGAGATAACTGAAATAAAGCATCCACAGGAACCAAATTTGTTCTGGAAACCTACATGGTTTAGGGTATTAGTTTGGGGGTACAAGCTAGGAGACAACTTCAAGGCCTTTTGATTTCAAAGATTTTGAAATATTGAAATATATTGAAACCTTTGGTAATTGCTTCAAACTTTTGCAAAATTGTCTTTGTAAGTGGTTTTTTTTTGCTTTTAAACAGGCTTATATCTTTACATTTGAGAGAATCTTTTCTTGGGAAGACAAAATATTTGGTGCTTTCAAAAAACCGTCTTAGTAATTATTTGGCCTTCAAAAATATATTTTTTAGAGCCTTAGTGTTAATCTTTTTTTTCTAACAGTACTGGGGATTATATTCCAATAGCGTTTAGCAAAGCCCGTGAAAAACCAAACCAAAAAAAAAGAGCAAGAAGTTCGTGAAAAAATGAAATTCAGACGATGTTTACCTAGACAACCACCAAAATAGTTGAATAATCAAACAACTTACAACTCTTTTCACCTTTTTATAACTCACCTTTAGGTTTTCAGAATTTAGTTTGGCTGATTTTCACAACCAAAAATCAAATTGTTTTCCCGACCATGCATCATAATATCAAAATTCATAACCGTGAACACGACGGTTTGTCCACACCCATAGTCATGCATTGTAGGTCTTGATAATCAATTTTCAGACGTCCGAGGGCAATTCTAGTTTCGGCCTGATTACAGATGTTCGCTCCTTTCGCAACAGACCACCTGTCTGACGTTCAGTTTGGATTCCGGCCCAAACACTCTACGATGCACGCAATACACAACTTCCTACAAAACTTATCCAACTGCAACGAAAAATATTCTGTTGGCATTTTTCTAGATTTAAAAAAAGCGTTTGATACAGTAAATCACGAGATTCTTTTGGCAAAATTAACAAGATATGGGTTTAGCTCCAATATTACTGGATGGATTAGCAGATATTTGACGGATCGACAACAAAGAGTTCAAATTGGAGATGTGGTATCAGAACCTTCGCTCGTACCTTGTGGAGTACCGCAAGGGAGTATACTGGGCCCATTGCTTTTCCTAATTTACATCAATGACCTCCCCAACGTTACGGGATTTAGAGTCACAATGTTTGCTGACGACACCACGTTGCAACACTTTGGTACAAACGTAAAAGAGTTGGAGGGTCAGTGCAATCTATGGATGGAACTGTTATCAAATTATTTTAAACAGAACAAATTGACGTTAAACCACGGCAAAACAAAACTAATGATTTTTGGCCCTAGGAGTGTAAAACACGATTTTAAAATCAACTTGGCAAATAAACCCATTATACAGGTAGGGGCTACTCGAGACGAGAAAACCATTAGGTTTCTTGGATTGAACATCGACGATCGCCTCAATTGGAAAGAACATATTCGCTTACTGGGAAATACCGTGCGAAAGGTCTTATTCACCTTTTTTCTAGCGAAACACTCGATTCCCTCAAAACTAAAGAAAGTTATGTACAACGCATTTATTAGGAGCCGGTTGGAATATGGAGTAGAGTACTTTGGGGGGTCACCGTCCTTTCCCAATCTCTTTCTGTTACAAAAAAGGGCAGTCAGGTGGATAGACGGGGCAACCTATCGAGCACATACCGATGAAATTTTCAAGAAATTTAATATATTGAAAATAGCAGATGCAGTGAAGATTCATCGCTTACAGTTTATGTATAAGTGCTTAAACGAAAAAATCCCCCCAGTCCTGAACAACTATACACACGGGGAGAAAAGAGGTGGGTTAGAAATATTTTCCCTGCCGCTCGCCCGTACTAACTGGGGTCAACGGCTTCCTGGGTTTGCGTTTGCTAAATCCTGGAATGAGTTTTTTATTGAAACAAAAATTGATGTTGATTTTAGCATCCCTTTTCAACGATGGACCTCTCGTCTGACAGACTTAGTCATCTCTCGCTACCAAACCACATGCAATATCTTACGCTGTAGGTCTTGTAGCCGTTTCTAGGGTGAACTTCGAAAGATTTTCATCATAAGAAATGCTGCCTTGGCCGAGTGCGGAAAATCCCGGTATGGACACTTGCACAGATCAGATGAAAGTCAGGACCCTAAATAGGGTCAGGTACCCATGAAAAAAAGCCAAGAGGCTTATGGGAAACCTGGGGCATGACTAACCCTCTTGTACATATACAAAGGAATCCCCGAAATACATACAGAAATACATACATACATACATACATACATACATACACTATCACCACTGAAAATATTGTTACAATGGATGTGGACACGGCCTTTGGCAAAGACCACAACCTTGTCAATTGTGGTCCCAACTGTTACTTATGGCGAACAATCAATGAGACCTACTACCATCATCTGGATTTTTCCGTCACTGGGACCAATGTCACCTCCAACTCGGAACGGAAACTCGACCCAGCCCTGGCTCAGCTTTTGGAAGAGTCTCGTCAATCCAACCAGCAGGCGGAAATTACGGTCAAGTTGTACTACACGCCAGCCTTGCGAAACAGTGGCGCCAATGTTAAGGCAGTTCTTGAGAGCAAGATCATACAAACCAACCACATCATGCAAAATTCGCAAATCCCCATTACAATCCGAGGACTTTGTCCACAGCTTATGGACGTGAGCGAGCAGGGATTGTCTGAAGATGTCCTAAGCAGTGGCTTGAACTACTACTTTGGCAATTTAGCAGCCCTTTATGATGGGGCGGATTTGTCTTACTTGATGACGCTTGGTTGCACCCCAGATGCTTGTGGTGAAGCCTCCACCATCAACGTGATCAACCCAACTTTTCCAATCCGTGGCAACCGCCGTTTTGCCTGGGGCGCCACATTCGAGGGTCCCTTGTAAGAAACAGATAATGGTTAATTGATCTTGGATATGATGGACGGTGACGCTTTGGGATCAAGTTTTTCTTTTTGTCCGTAACATCAATCAAAACACGTCTGTCAGCCACCTTACCCATACTTCTGGCTAGATGGGTTCAACCATTATATCATTGAGGGTCCATCATATCCAACGTTGCATCATTGAAGGCGATGACTCTGTATGACGCAACTTTTTCCCCACAGGTACACTTTTGCCCATGAGCTTGGCCATCTGATGGGAGGCCAACATAACCGAGAGCGACTCAGCTGTGGATCCTCATGTAGTGGCACTCCCTTTGGCTATTTGGTTCGTGGATTGCCGTACTTCACCGTCATGGCGTAAGTCTGGCAAATCCGGCCAATGTAAAATCAACAGTGAAATATGTGTTCAACAGATTCATCCTCTTGACTCTTTTCTAGATATGCAGGCCCTAACAACCCCGATCCCCTCCCTTACTTTTCTACGCCCACGCAGAGTTTCCCTGGTGGCCAACGCATTGGGACTTCAAGGGACGATGTTCGCAGCATGATTTTGAGCGTTCGTTTAGCCGTCAGTCGACTGGGTAACGACCAATGTCGACGAGGATGCTTCGACGTGCAGTCTCTGGACAATTGCAATTTTTGGAGAGACCAAGGATACTGTCAGCAGACCTATGTTGCATACATGAGGGCCAATTGTGCATACACCTGTAGCTCTTGCTTTTAATTACATGGCAACCACAGCCAAATGGCTTCATCCAATACCGCCATTGGCTCATTGATTATGAATAAACGTACTGACATTCAGCAATTCAGAAACACCACGTCTACACAACATTCTTTGTCTATGGGCTAAGATCTAAAGTCGATGCCAGGATGCAATTTGTTGTTCCAATCTCAAGAGCAAATACTCATTGTATTCAGGGAAGGTTATTATTGAAGGCTTTCACCGTCCATTACCGAATATTGTCCCATTTTTTGATGGAACGCATGCGAGGCACAGAAAGAGCAATCAAACAAGTGACATTGTCCCAATGTGACTCTTGCATCTCCGTGAGAGCCACATATGAGAATTGGATAACTTGCAATTGTAAAAAACTATATCAGAAAACACTGCCCTAAATCAATCAACAAAACTGTAACAAAGATCAAAATATTAATGATTTGAAAAAGCATCAAAATAAAAATGGAACACCCACCTTGACATCATGCATGTCACTAAGGGATCCCTCAACCTTAACCAATTGCGTCCTACCATAAATAGCCAATGGCGGTACTGGATGAAGCCATTTGGCTGTGGCTGTCATATAATGAAAATCCTCTCTCCTTGGTTCCTTCAAGAAATTTCTCTTTGCTTTCGAATATTCTTTGGTTTCGAATATTGATGGACCCATCCATGATCACACATGCCAAATTCGAATGATAAGCCAGCCAAGTAGGTAATAGATGCCATAATGTAAGCCTATCAATCTAGTTTTGTCCTATGAAAAATCGGTCGCAATAAAGAATAATAATTATTCAGTTGAAGCTCGCCAAAGGCAATTGAGTGAAAGGTATGCATAATAAAACGGTCAAATTTGTCACGAATCATTTTCTTGCTGAGTTCAACAATAATGAAGCAAATACATGATGCAGAAAATGTCGCCTTGGGGGTGAACTGAAGAACCACAGTACAATGGAAACGACGTTTTGGGGCCAAAAATCTCATGCGGGTATTCTTCCACTTTAGTGCCTCTAGGTCAGGCTTGCTGGGGTACCGTATTGGTAGAGCAACTGCTTTCCAATTTGCGAATCCTGGTTCGATCCCAGGGAAGCCAAGTCCAAGCTTCTTTGCGGTTTTTAAAATACAGCATAAGTTGCTGCCTTAGCAGCTTAAATGGGCGAACCTGCGATCATTCCCGAGGGTGAGGTAATAATTAATGTTGCACGTTTGGTTGCGACAACGGAGCGGGAATATCCCTTAATTGGGACACCCATCATCAGAAGCAAGCTGAGCGAGAGAGCTGTCTTCTGACTCCGAACAAACAAACAAACAAGTGCCTCTAGGTTAGGACAAAGCTCATAGATGCTTTTAAAAACGTCCAGTATCAGACAAGTACTATTTGTACTCTCTTTGAATATTGTACAATCGTTACCTTATTAGCCCCAACCCAAAAGTAGGGCAAGAAGCCAAAATCCAAAATCCATGGAGCATATTTATGGAGCAAAATTAAAACTCTGACATGATAAACAGGACAGGGCTTTTGTTCAAGATAAAACCGGCTTTAAGATTTTTCAAGATCTAATTATCCATCGAATTCACTCGAAGTCGAAAGTTACAACTAATGCCTCTTCTACCACTCAATGTGTGTACAACTCCCGGGTTGTGGCAAAGGCCATGGAAGCATTTAAACATGTAGATAATCATATGTCGCTCGCATCTTCTTTGAACACTGTATAGTTCTCGGGATTTCATTGGGACACATTTGTCATTGGACTACTATTCGAGTCACAGTTTTATATAATGGGATGTGTTATTAGTTGTATTAGGCCGGCCTATCATTTCAAGGTGGGATGTGGAATCATGGGTCAATCAATTATCGAAATCACAAGGAGATTTCTTCAGAGAACCAAGACGAGTGACTGCTTTGGCACCAAAACAGTATGAAACCCTTCGTTAATCCATTCTTTAATATTTCATATTCCAAATGTTATGTGAACTAAATACTTGGACTTTGGCTTGCTTGCACACACTCTCAATTTCAAACGTTTGATAGCCTCTAGACAGGCTCTTGCAAGTAATGAAGCAATTGATAAACGTACTATCGGAAAAGTTGAATTGCCTTTATGGTTAGCTTGAATAGCCAAAAGCTAAAAACTAGAAAGTTGCTTGTATGCTAGGAAAATTGGCAATGGCAAAGAGCACTCACTTTCTCTGGTTGAGCATCTCCATATTTACGTATTATCCACATACTACAATGAAGAGCTTTGCCCTGGTATTGGCTTTCCTCATCGTCCTTGCGGCTGCGGCAGGAACCTCCGTGCTCACGTGAGCCCCTGGATGATGACGTGAGTAGTCACCCATTTTGCCAGGCCAAACATCTCCTGACCTTTGAAAAGGTACAAGTGGATGTGGATGCAATCATGGAGAATGATCCTCTTTGCTTTTTCCTTCTAGCATCACCATGCACAAGACATCTTCCTCCGAGGAGGAGACTGGCAGCAAAGTTTTCGATTTGAATGGAGTTTTTCAGGTCATCATGGCCATTATCGTTGATGGGAGTCAAATTTTGAATTTCAATTGAATATTGATTGCATGATTTGAATGCATAACATGAGTGCTCTTATCCATTGTCGATCCCGTAATTTGAGTATGGCCATTGGTGAAGCAAGCACCTTCTGATTGGTGTTAAGATAATGATCAAACTTGAGCGCAAATATCGGAATTATGATTAGCCCTTGAGACCTATTTGAACTTATTTGTACTTGTCATGATATTCTCCTCGTAATATAATGGCTAGAGGCCGGATTAGAAAGTCATGTTGTTAGAGGTGAGTATACCAAAACGGATGTTTTATGTATGCCCGTAACTTGAAAGGGAGCATTTAGCTGGAGAGATATAATAAAACCTATTTTTTCGTTTATTTGTAAAGGGACAGATCTGTGTACATTTGCATTATTTTGCCCTTTGTATTTATGTTGCATTTAATAGGCATGGAACTCTTAGGGGACCAGCCGCCAAAGGCTCCCACGTCAGTTTAAGTCCAACCTTCGTCACGAAGAGCCATAGACCCCCCCACTCTTCCAGAATGCACGTAGACCGAACCAAGGCACATACACGGTATCCCGAATTAAATGCTACCACAAAAATGAAGGCTGTGGTCCAAATTGAGTAGGTCTATGTTTGATCACTTTCCAACATATCCTCTCTTAAGATTCAAACAAGCCTTGATTCAACCTGGCATGCTATTGAATAAATTTTCAAGGATCTCTGGAGATATTTTGACCCAAGCTTGATGAAGCTGTTTTTCAAGAGCAGCAAGAGTTGTCGGCTGAATCTTGGACTCATCAAGCTTTTGCTGAAGGATAGCTCAAACATTTTCAATGGGAGAGGGATCATGACTATTGGCAGGTCATACCCCCCCTCCCCCAGCAAAAAGGCAAGTTGCTCTCGATCCATTTGGTGGGCGATTTTTTGAAGTGGCTAGGTTCTCCATCGTGCTGAAATACGGCCACAGACATCACCGAGAAGAATTTACGTTCCAATGTGCCAGCAATATTTTGCATGTTTTGTAAGTTTCTTGGCTAATTTTCTTGTTGAATACCCCTTTTTGGTTTAGCTTTTCGAGACGACGATTTTGGCAGTTCTTTTTAATGAAGTCTTGCGCCCCCAACCGTTGACAATGGACAGGTTCTTGCCAGTCTTAAAAGCCTTCACCCATCTCCAAATTGAGGTTTGGCTGACCTTAAGTTCCTTGGCAACCTCAGGGACACTTGTGCCCCCCTCCACCATGCCAACAGCATTATTCCTGACAAATTCTGTCAAACCCTTCACCATGACGGGCATTGAAATCCTATGAAACACTCAGATTAGATAATGGGTCTCAAATAGTTGACTAAAATATCAACTAAGACGGGGGACAAATGAGCGCCAAAAAAATTACAACAACTGGGGGAGTCAAAGACAGTAAGTACAAAATGAACAACAGAGACAGCAGACTTAGCACGCATTAGCTCTGGTTGAATTTAATTCGGGACACGGTGTAGAGTAACACCGATCGGGGATGATCCCTATTGCGTGAACCAATTTCTTTTGAGCTGCACGCATGGCGCCAAAACTAGCCACTTTGTGAATGCTGGCCTGTTTTGATAACATCATGTTGATTAAACTATATATGAGTCCGATTTTCTGACCTTACCTTGTGAATTGTCATAAGCCAGTTTTTTGTCCCGTTATAATTTTTGTGTCGAAATTGCGCTCCAGCACTATGACAACGATTTGAATAAAGTGAAACACGACACTTTGAATGTCTTTGGAAAAGTTCTGAGATGGCTAAACGTAAACAAACTAGCCTTGAATGTTAAAAAGTCGAATCTAACTTCATTTCGTCCTCAAATTGCCGTAGGTAATTTTGATTTTTGTAATCTTTATTTATTGCGAGATTGCATTTTGTCAAGCATTTTGTCAAGCATTTTGAAGCATATTAGAGTGAAAATACTTTTGATCAATTTTCTTAATCAAATCATGTCCATTTATTGTTCAAAAATAGTTAGTGTTAAAAAGTCAAGTTGGCTTTGAATATGAAATCCGTTTGTACCCTGATTGTGCTCGAGTCAAGAAGTGGCCATAACTGCAAAAGAGTTCATTGGAACTAAGTTTCTTTACGGTGCATAATTTGCGTAAATTATGTGTCCAGACTAGAGGGCTAGTGAGAGAAGCGACACTCATGAGATTTCTGAGATTTTTTTGGCTCCCTCGCGGTTGCCTGGCGTGTGCGATGGGGATCGGCTTTTGACACATTTAGTTACGCGATTCTCGAAATCAAGTTCCGAATTCTGGGAGCCAGTGAGTTAGTTGATGGCTCGTTTGTCTGCTTAACTGACCAACGCAAGAGATGTCGATCAGCCCGACACCCTCCTGCCCAACTACCAAATTGTGTTCAGAGTAATGTCTCAACCGTCTTGGTTGGAGTGACTTTTCTCTGACAAGCCCTCTAGTCCAGACTAACATTGGTTGACTGTTTTGGGTCTAGGGTACCCTTGACATGATTATCTAAGATTGAGTCAGTGCAACTGTTCTTGAAGTGTTTTCTACAAGATTGAGTTTCCCATCAGCTTTCACGAGAAAGCTCAGTAATTTATTCAGTAGTGGTGATGTGACATTGTGGCCCAATATGAACTTCTCTCTACAACTGCCGATGAAACAAATGATCGAAAAATGGCTATTAAACCACACTAACATTTCCACACGGTGTTCAGTCAAATTATCCTGATATTGTGTCCCTTGGGAAATTCTTAGAGAAAGAACCACAATCATGAGGTAAGAAAAAGTGACCAATCAATGACATTTGTGGTACTAAATGGTTTGAACTCTTACTTTGTCCTAATGAAGTGTCTGAAACATGTACATTTCTCTTGGTTTGACTAAAATTTCTGTTCGTCAGTGCATGGGCAATATAAAAAGATATGTAAACTCAAAGCAAAAAAACAAAAGTGCCTGGAATTCTTTCAAAATTAGTTATCTTTTTTGGAAATTATGCAAGAGCTATCATAATTCAAAAATTTGAAACTCCTCAAAATATCATGATGAAGATGAGTCTTAGGTTGTAGCAAAATCACCCCAATATCTGTCAAGAAATCCATCTAATAGCTATTTATCAGCAGTTAATTTTGTCTTGTCTTTGTCTCTCTTTTTTTTCAAAGACACTAAAGCAAGGAAACGCCACTTTTTTGTAATCACCCAACCTTTCCCGCCAAGTAAGGCATAAACTTTTGCAGGGGAAATTTTTGAATATCAATTATTGGCATAAGTATTGAAAGAAATATGTGCTGCATATCATTTTCGTAACCATTGATGGTATGTGCTTCAAACCAGACGTGTAAATACACTCATTTCCTATGAATTTGAGAGCTGACAAAAACTAGGGACCCTGTATTCAGAGCCGTGCGAGGTTTGACAAGTGGCTCCACTTCAAAAATGTAAATGATCAGAAGAACTAAAAAGCTTCCTAACAGATTTTGAATTGATGCTCTGTAAGAGAAAGAGTACTATTATGACAAGCATCGTTGTATGTTTTGTCAAGGACACTGCCAAATCATACTTGAAAACAGGCTGATTCATGGATAGGGCATTTGAGATTGTTACTAATATTTTTTTTACTTTCTAAATCCTCTGATCCCATTTTTCAAAAGATTAGATTGCTAAAATATATTAACACCTGTGAACTACCTGGGTCTATCACGACGAATTAGCCCCTTTATAGTTACCCATGGTCTCAATACACCCAGTGAATAACCTCGAAAAAGAAATTGCTATTCTGACTGCCAGTTAAATTGATATCGCTTTTACTTAACGCAAATTAAAAGATCAAATGAAAGCCGGATGTGGGCTCCTCCATTGATCAAGATAACATCGGAACCTCCACTTTGATACTGAAATATGGGCATGAATGACATCTGAGGCATTTTGAGAGCAGAGTCACAACTCGTCAATCCAGTTTTTTGAAACGAGGAACAACAGTTTACTTTCACACAATCATGGAAGAACTTCGTTCCGAAATTGTGTCTGCTTTTCAAATTATTGAATCGAAACAAACAGACCGGGTCCTTTGTGGTGTTAAGAGAGTTTCCATAAGCCCTCAGAACAAGGCCAATCTGAGCAAAAATGGCCGCCAGATTGAGAAACCGGAACCACTTGCACGACCCAGGTAAGCATAAAACTTGATCAAGGATTTTGTCGAGGCAAGAACCCATGGAATGGTGCAGATCATGAAAAGCACTAATTGTCACCTTCAATTTCTCGATCTTGTTACGTCGAAACTTTTTCCATTCCATTCAAATTATGCTCCTGTAGATTACCTATATGAAGCTATAACAAGCCAATATTTCAGCCAAATATACATTTGATTGAGCAATTATACAATACGTTAATCAATGCACAATCCATGTTTCTACTCGACACAAGTGAGGCCTTGGCCAAGAAGATTGCTGAACATTGGGAAAATTTGGCATGGCAAGACTTTGGCCTTGGTCAAGAGGCCTCAAAAACGGTTTTGATCGGAAAGACCGAAGATGCTCCCCTTCTTGGAAGCTCCCAGGAGTGCGAAGTGGTACTATTACATGTTCCAAAAGGATCTGGGATATCGCAATTTGCTGAAGAGGCTAATTCGTGGTACCATTTTCTCGTCGTTGGTCCGGATGCTCAAATTGGTTTCATTCAAGAGAAAACACGACCAATCAAGCTTGGCGAATCAATTCCTTATTTACCAGCAGCACCAAAAGTGATAAAGGTTGGTCTGAAATGTATTGAATTAATTTGACATGTACACCAGCACTTGGATTATCTTTTTGAGAAGAACAATTGAATGAATACTTTAATTTATCTGTTTAACATATTTACCCACTCCTTCAATTGGTCAATGGTCATGTATAGTACATGAATTAATACCTTCCCGTCATTGTGTCTGGACATTCTAATTTAAAGGCTGGTAACGAACTTCCACTGGTGTCCTTGGTCTTGCGCTTTGGCCTTTTGGACGGTCAGCAATGGCTAACGGATTTGAAAGCGGGAAGCAACTACGCTGACACCATTATGAAAATCCCAAACATCCACGAGTACTACTTGGAATTTGTTTCCGACTATGAAAAAGTCATGCGTGCTTGGGGATATTGTATGCCGGAGGCTACGGTAGAGTTCATCATGGATCATGCCCATCTCGGTTCAGACGTGAAGAATGTCCAAGTCTTAGATTTGGGTTGTGGTGATGGATTGGTTGGTTTGAACCTGAAGAAAAAGGGCTTCTTGACCTTGACTGGAGCGGACTTTTCCGAAAACATGTTGGCCAAGGCCAAACTTCGAGAATGCTACAGCGAACTAAAGCAGGTGAATCTGCTTCAGGATCTGCCATTCCAACCAAACTCGTTTGATCTAGTGGTATCCGTGGCTGTAACCACATACTTAAGTATGTAATAGTGATCTTGATAATCATTTGTCATGGAAATATTTTTTGCATGACTTCTCTGTTTAACTTGCAGAGCCGGAAGTGTTACGTCTTTGGCTGAAAGTGGCCAAGAAAGGTGGGCAGATTGTGTTTTCGCACAAAACCTCAATTTGGGACCAGTGGGAAGTTGAACAAGATGCTATGGAGAAGGAAGGTTTATGGAAGAAGGTCTGGATCATCCCGGAGCCAATGCCATATCTACCTTCCCTGAAAGAAGATGGTCAAACCCCTTCCCCAGAGATGGCCAAGGTTTACATCTATGAAAAACTGTAAAATACAGATGTCGGTGTCCAAAATTTAGACATGTGTTATGTTTTCCATATACCTCGTGGCCTAATCCATAGTGATGCCATTCACTGCATATATATATAGTTTTTCTACACACGTAAGTGAGGACGCAAATCAATCAATATCTCACAATAATGATTGAGCATGTCACTGGGATACAAACATTAGCCAAATTTACTACTTTCACTTTTCCAATTTCGCCGTAAGCTTCAAAATACGCTTTTAATTCCATTTCGGCACCCATTGCTCCACTAAAATCATAACTATTTCTTTTTGTTTCTTTTTAAATGCCAGTCAAAAATGCAGTTTTCAACATATGGAATTTACCTCTTGTTTTGATGCACCCGAAAACGATGCAAGATTTGTAATGAGTTCGCTTCATAGTCATATTTTACATTGTTTATATGAAATATGACATGCAAAGGCTAAGAAGAGAAAACTAATATTTCGATTACAAAATTCAACTCGGTTGGTAACCGGGCAGTTCACGTTTACATTTCATCAATTTTAGACTTCCATACATCGTATAGCATAAGAACGTTGGTGGCGTGCCCAACCAAGAAAGAACGGTCTCCCAAAACCAAGGGCTGAAGAAATCCGAGCATCACAGTTTGAGTTTTGTGTAATAAAAGCTGAAAATCGTTCGTCTCCGTCTCGTTTTCTTCGGGAATTTGACAAACCAAAGTGTTGCCTTTGATACTTCTGGAGAGAATTCGACCACTTCGAACTGATATTCCCATCACAATACTGTCTTGAATTTTGATGGAACGGACGCATTGGATTCTATCTGCTTGAGTAATCCTCCAAATTTTGATCTGTAACAAATATTAAAGCACAATACTGAGAAACATGGAGACGTGAACAAAATGCATCCAATAGCAATCTCTTGCATGCAAAAAGAGAAAATTCAAAATTGACCACTTTAGATTTGAAACTGAAGCATTTTGCAGCTCTCAGCTTAATGGTTAGATGGCGGGACAACAAGTCAGAGGCAAAGCGACCTCCACGACCAAAATATTATGGTTCTTTCGCTTATGTTGAATAAAAGAACATATTAATGTCAACTAATGTCAAGAGGGACAAATTCGTTAGTAGATCTTCCCAAGCATCGGCTAAAAAACGTAAAAAAAACACCAACCTTGTTTGCCGTGACGCATGTACAAATACCCTATATATATTTTTCACATCGTAACAATGTCTTTTGATGGCAAAGTGTCGTACTTCTATATTCTCAAGTACCGGTTCTGGTGGTTTCTCCCTGAATGTATAAGTTCACTTCCAAACCCTTGAACTATATGTGTCTAAAGTCAACGCAAAATAGTCAAAGTGCCATTTCTCTTCCCCCAAAACTCTGCTTGAAATACTGATGGGAAAAGGGCAAGTAGCAAGTCATCACAGACACCCAAGTTCTACTTGTTTACAAGCAAAGCTTGGCCAAGTACTAGAACTTGGGCAAGCTTAACCCAAGCAGGGACACGCTGCTAACGTAGCGAGCCCAGAGGGTTAGCTCAGGAAAACCGTAAAATGGGGATTGTTTGTTCGTAGTTAAAGTCAGAGTGCCAGAAACAAGCCAGTCATTGAACCAAAGCCACGTTGCTGCGTCACTGTTGGTGCACTTCATTGCTTTTCCTGTATAAGTTGATTTAATTTGCCCTGGTATAAAATTTCTTGCGTAATTTTGGGCACACCATTTTCCTCTCAAGTGTCTGTGTACAAACCCAAGTTGGGGCAAGTTCCTACTTGGGCAAGTTAAGCACCGGACTACTTGCCCTGTCGGTGCTTGCTTCACATCAGTAGCTTGAAAGAGCCATTGCTCAATCCATCCATTGGAAACGTGTAATTATAGCTTAATTAGTCATACATATTCCATTCTTACCATTGAATCTTGATCTCCCGTGACAAGTTGGTCATCTCGATGGAAACGGCATATAGTGTAGTTGCCCCGAACATCATCACTAAGGCTGCCAATATAATCCTTGCTGGCAAACTTGTACACGGACACCATACCCGATTCCACGCCTTCGTAGGTACCTTTCCATTCCAAAATGGCAATCAAACCAGATCGAACCACAAAGTCAAGCGTGACCACAGGAAGCAACTCGTCAAACATTGAGAAAACCACGGGCATAGACTTGGGACCTTGGAATTTTCTGATCGATACGCAGCCCACATCTCCTGTCCTTGGATTGCTGAAATGTCCGGTCACGAGGAAGTCGTCTTGGAACTTGATTACGGATAGACGCCCGAAGAGTTGCTTTTCATCCAAGATTTCGGTGGTAATCAGGTCCCACACAATAAGTGTGCCATCATATCCCCCGGATATCAGGTATTCGTCATTGATGACTTCTAAACAAGTCACGATTGATTTGTGGCCAGTGAAGATAAGTTCTTCGGATTGAGTGGCAATGTCATATTTACAAATCCTATGACCTAGACTGCACAAAAATTTCCGTTCATTGGCGAAGAACTCGGCATAAAGTGGAACAGTGTCATTGGTTTGAAACTTGGTAGGCTCGGGTAACTCTTGGTTCCAATCAGATTTCAGTTTTCTGTGGTACACTTTCGATTCCAATTTCGTGTTTTTCAGGTAAGTGTAGACAAATTTAGCTGATCTCTTGAATTGGATCAAACTGAAATAATCTAGATCCAATATGATCCGTTCGGTAATTTGGTTGAATCCTATACGATTCAAATTGAAGATTATCTGAAGGTAGTTGTGATTGCCTTGGTCCATGATGTTCCATGAATGTTATGACCGCCTCTGGCAAAGTTCCAAGGAAAAGCCCGCTAAAATCGAAGAAAGTGTAAACTCAACTTGAAATGAACATGTGCTCTTTCAAAAGCAAAACGACAAACGCGTTGTTTTCATAAAGTTTTATATTCCTAGAAAAAATAACCAATATAGAAAACAAATTATTCGGAATGCAAAGAAAGATATAATCAATAAAAACCGGCTATGGCACAGTATCCAATTCCATGAGACGGGGCAATTAAAGGAGCTCATCGACCTCGGAGCACGACAATAAGTTCTCTCCTAATTCAGATGGAGCCGAAGAAACACGCAGAAGGTGGTCGTTCTCAGTCTTCCCATTCACTTCCGCTTTCATTGAGCCAGTTTTGTTGACGGTCGGAAACGCTTCTGTTAATACTGTCAACCTTGGATCTGCTGGGCTCGGGGAGCTGTTGTCCAAATCTAGCACGCATCGATCCACAGTTTCCCTCTTGAAGCCCAGCATCGACTTCTTTACCATCAGACCAATGCGAACGTTGTTGTACATGGTGTCCTCTTCAAGTTCTTCCAATTTGGATTTCTCATAGGTGGAGATGTTTAAGCAGTTCAAAGGCTGCTGAGGTGGGAGCTTGAATTGCGGTGCCATGGGAGGATTGGCACGGGCATTGATCCTCATCGTACATTGACGATCTCGGAGGTTTCGATCCGGACTGATCCCGTAAGCGGTCCGAAGAAGTGAGTTCTTCCGACCAGAAACTGGGGGAAGACACTTCCCCAAGAATATATGGGCACATCGATAGAGCTTGGTTTGTAATGTGAGAACCTCCTCCAGATCTGTGTCGTTGGCGAAGGCTATGAACTCTTCGAAGGTGTGTCGTGGAATCATACCAGACTCTTCCTTGAAGGCCGTGTAAAGATCCGTTTCTCGTCGGTAATGACCTAGAAACTCGTTCAGTTCCTTGGCCACGATGGCAGCTCGGTCTTTGCCACTAAGTTTGATGCTAGGGGCCTTAAGGAAGTAGGGCTCACGAAGACTCAATGCAGCCTTTTGCAAGAACTTGAGAACCAAGTCTATTTGTCCAAGGTCAGAACCATTATCCACGTCAAAGTCAGAGAGTCGCTGGAGAATACAATGCAGATACACGGAGAACGCCTTCCGGGACTGATACTCACTCAACTGCAGGCCACTCTCAATCATTTTGATGATCTTGTCCTTCAGTACCCCTGACCTTTGACGCTTTTCCGATCGCTTCTTGGCCACCTTCTCGGGGTCTTTTTTCGTCTTCACCAAAACAGCTTTGGCCTTATGTCCTTTCATCAAGGGTTTTTCATATTGTGCCACTCGAAGCTCACTTGGAGTCGGCTTACTCGGAAGACTGATTGGTGTTGGTGATGTTTGTGAGTCGGGCTCCGAGCCTTCGGTTGGCGGGATGGGCGAGGTCTTCTTGGACTTGCGTCCATTGATTGACTTGTCAAAATTGAGATCGGTGAAATTTAATGACTTGTCCCGATCCAATCTCGTAGGGCCCATGGACTGACTCCGTTTCCTATCAAATAAGAGAGAGGGAAAGAGACCATTGTCAATTTGAGTGGACAAGAGTTTATTGTAGTCATTGATTGCATGACGTGCTTTACCTGAAGAAGTCGTAACTTTTCGGATTGGGGCCACGTTTACTTTGTCGCTGAGCCTTTTTGACAGCGTTTGGATACAAATGTTCATGCAAAATAAGGTTGTTTTGTGAGCTGTATTCCAAGATGGAGCCGTAATTCTGCCAGGTATCTGCTGTTGGGAATACCCGAACCCATCCACCTCGCCTTTGGTTCTCCTCACGAGCATTTCGAACCATTCGAGCTAGCTCTTGAGAATAGGATATCGAAGAAGAAGCCAACCGGATGGCCGCAAATCTCCTGGTTTCTATGGAGACACTGCGGCGAGTGGAAGCGGCTGCCATCGGCTCCTTAATATTGGCAGTGGAAGAGCCCGACTTATTTGCTTTTGATTCGTCATTTGCTGCCAAATTTGAGGTGAGTTCGTTAACTTTTCGGTTAAATTGGGCTCTTTTCAGGACTGGATCCACGGCAGGAAGTCCAATTAAACTGAGAAGGTCGCACATCATGGCGGATTTGATCTTGAGGTCAATGGGAGCATCACAGTTCAGGGACGGCGAGAGGTTTACCTCCAAAAGCCAAGGCTTCAGCTCTGAATCAATTAAAATGTCGAACCCATACAACTCGAAGCAATTCCGTTTGTGAGGGATGAACATCTTGCAAGCACTATTCACAGGGAACTCGACGGATATGATTGACTTGATGATCACATCCTCGATGGTTTGCATCAATTGGACCGTATCTATATTGTTGGCCTTCAGGTGACGGAGAAGAGCGCTCAGAGACCATTTGTGGCCTTGATCTTCTTGATCCGGGTCATCACATTTGATGTAGTCCGAATGGTACTTGTTGATACTGTAGTTACACAAGTGCATGCAAGGGTTCCACAAATTCTTGCCCGTGGAATCATAACGCACTGTAGCGAATCGTACCAGACCTTCTTCGTAAAGGTAAATCATAAGTGGGTCATACGACGTCACCGCAACGTACAATCGGAGATCCCATTTGTGCCCATTGACAAGCAGGGGATTGTCAATGTACTTGGCCACAACCATAGGCTCGTCCAAAGGGACTTGATTGGGATGATTCACAATGAAGATACCTCTACCCCTGGAGGACGCAACAGGCTTCACTATCCAAGCCCCTCTCATGCGGTGATGAGTGGCAGCGAATTCGCTATATTCAGTCGGGATCATGAAGGTCTTAGGAACAAAATTGAAATTCTTGGCTCCTTTGGCATGTTGAAGCCGTTCAATGTTTTGATAGAGACGGTCTTTTCGTGTCAATTCGTAGGAGCGAGGAAAATGGTTCACTCGTTGATGAGGGAGCAACGACTTGAAAGAATGTGGCTTTGGGTGAACACCGGTCCACATGAGATTGAAATCTGTGTTGTTGGAGTGAACTTCGTGAAAGCCATGAGCATGGCAAATTTGGGACACCAACTTGGCTTCAGCATTGACTGTCTTGAAGCTGAGACGATGCTTTTGGCCCAAAGTTTGAGTTGGCGGAGTGGATAAGGTCATACAGTTGAATGGAACAATGGGGATCTTTTTCCCTTCAATGGACGTTTCGTAATAATAGGGTTCCTCCGCCTTTGACCGAGTCCCAATGGGGAGATCCTTTGTCACTTGAAGATCGTCATTTTTGGCCTTTCGTCCCAAGGAAATCACGTTTGTCCGTGATAACATAACATTGGTCGTAGTCTCCAGAAGAGGAGTTGTTCCATTGTGAATCGAGCTCAGTACTTCCTTGGTCTTTCGATTCTCTTCGTTTATCCTCTTCAGTAAAGCCTCAATTTGTTCCACATTTTTCGATACCTTGGTATGGTTGTCTTCCTCATCGATTGAAGAGGTAGATCCATTAGGACTGCTTTGAATCCCAGAATCTAAAGAGACTTTCCTCAAGATCTCTAGAACACCATCTTTAGAATCCACATCACTGTCACTCGAAGACGAGATTTCAGACGAGACTTCCAGGTACTTTTTCGAGTCATCTCCAATCTCAGAAATGTCCTCCATGTTCCTTCGGTCGCCGGCCTTTGTTAACTGATTCACACTGAAGAGTTCCCAAGCTCGAGAGGATCCATTAGAATGATCACTTGGCACACTTTATCGGCTATGGGAGACGAGCAATCTCCTGAATTAGGATCAATACCTCCTTTACGGCCTCTTCACTCTCACTCGTCTCGGCCTTTATATGAAGACACGCGTGTGTTCAGGTAGGCAGGCTTTAGGGACCTTCACCACTCAGCTGATAACCAAGGCTCATGCAAAGGCAGAGGAGGAGACCCGCTTCTCAAGGTCAAGACATGGCAAACATTTTCAAATCACTGACAGCCAATTCTCCAGGTTGGCAAAACATTTCTTGACTGCACTCGAGACTGAAAATAGAGTCCTGCCTCCGATAGCCTCTCTTGCCAAACTGACGGAAACATTTCGTCAAATAGGAATGAGAGGATATATCGATCAAACAGCGATCACCTTTCTTTCCCGTTTCTCGTTCTATTTTAAGTCTCCTCGCTTTGGATAATGACGATAGCAATCTTTCTAAATCAAACACATATCCCCCCAAGACTAATATTTCAAAACTGGAATGTGTTTGCCTTATTGCATAAATATCAGCTAAATCAGATACTAAGCGCACTTCGTGAAACTCGAAATTATGACTGGTATCGATTTTATAATGACTTTTCGTGACAACTTGGATTTTTTCCTTTCACGTAGTATGTGGTTCCCATTAAAGCGTGCCATAAAAGGGAACGTATTAAAGGGACTTGCTATCTCATGGCGGTATTATTGCATTTGCAGAGAGATTGTGCCCAAGGGGGTGAGTGATTGATAATGACATTCGCACAAAAGTTCTGAAATAATCAGCTCAGTGGAGGTTCCAACACACGCTGGGCATTCTTCTTGGGTAAACAAGGGTGAAATATTTGCAAAGGTAAACTTTGATTCCCATCTGATTTTACGACAGGTGAGGTAAATGTGGGGACAGGGGGACGAATGAGGTTTCTACTTGTTGGAAAACTTGGGAAATAGGAACGTTCAAGATTGATGAGTCTCTTTGATGGACATTTGTGGTACTATGCCACTTTTAACAAATCGAAATTTTACTTCACCCGCAAGTTTCACATGGGAGGAAAATCGGTTTTATCGTTCATAAAGAATTTGAATAATCTTTTGGGTTTGGAACTGATTGACAATTATTTTTTGCGTATTGATAAAAGGCATGTTTTTCAAGAAAACACTCAAAAGACCTATCGCATAAGAAGGTACGCCACGAAATTCAAGCTCAAATCGATACTAGCATTGCTGTGTAGCTGAAACTTTGACCGTATTGAATAATATTTCCAGCTATAGCGCCTTTCTCAGAAGAAACGGCAAAAAACGATCATTTGCAACCCCGGGGAGTGATATGTACGATAATTGAATGATGTTTTCGACAAAACTTTGAAAGTACTTCGAGGGTATTGATTAAATACCAAACGCTAAGTAACCAAAACAAGTGTCTTTCTTCCCCCTTTAAAAGCCATGGATATACTTGCAGTATTAGCTAGCGATGGAAAATGGAAAGGGAGGTTAGAATCGGACGATAACGCGAGTCCAAGAAATGTTTTCGTTATGCCTGGAAATGACTCAGACTCACTTCACTTCCACCACGTTCGCCGCTAAAAATAAGCTGAGCAACTGAATACTGATGATCCGAGGGTGCTAGGCGATAAATTGTCCGTTTTTGTGTTTACTCCATCCAGGGAGGTTCGACTGGAAGTGCGGACATCTTCTGCTTCTGTGAACATCCGATTCGGCATCTGTCACCTTTATTGTTTCGTTATGTGATTTAGGAATTAGGATAACGGCATACAGGAGAGTTAAAAAGTGCTAGGCAAAACAAAAGTTCCCTTAAGTCTAAGAATCTATCTCTAAAATATCTCATATTAAGCATGTTATCCTCACACACTTGCAGATGGCTTTATGTACTGTATGGCGCAGGTTGTTCGATTTCAAAAGGCTCAATTCTCATTTTCATGCTAATTCGACATACACATTTGTTATGATGTTGCAGATATCTCTTCAAAGAGTAGTATTGGGCGGTTCTTTTATTTTGGCATTTTCAACATACGTACATATTCAAGCTTAAGCCACAATGACATGGTGTCATACTTTTCTTCCACCCTTCAACACAGTACTTTTAAAACCACGTAAACGTTTTAAATATCAGGGCGACCTTTAATTTAAAGTTTCACCTTGTAAAACTTTGACAATATTATTAGCAGCAATGGGTTCAAACTACTAATCCAAGTAAGTCATGAAAGACAGTAAAACAAAATTGTAAAGGTAAGGTCTAATCAGATTCAAGTGGAATGCTTCAAACGTAGTTTGAACATATGCGCAACCCTATCTTAACGTCTGGAAGATCAGGGTTGCTTATGAAGGTTTTTTACCTTGGCAGCTAATAACGACAAGTGCAATATTCATAATCGTTATCAATCATTTCCTGTACTGGTGCAATCCCAATATCAATTACCAAGGTCAAATACATTGCTCTAAAATTGGCCCATTTTTCTTACATCTACTGATGGGCATTGTAGGATGCTATGGGAGGGGGCAACAAAGTAACTTGATGTTACTGGTGTCTTTTTTTACTATCCATCCCTCCATCCATCCCCGTATCAGATGTTCAAAGTTGAGTCATCAGCGAATTCGGGAAGTAAAAGAGGGGGGAGGACTCGTTGACACGAATGACCTTGTGTTTCTTTCGCCATGAAGATTTCGAAGGATGCTCATTCCAAGGCATGACCATTTGAAAGTGACTGATACGCCCGCGTGCCTCTCCAAATCCAGATGCAACAAGCCAACTTCATTAAGTTCCTACACACAGAGCCATCCATGAGTTTCGTAACCATTTCGAGACGAGGTTAGTGGACAAATACGAAAGGTTTTATGACAGCTAGGTAACGCCTTCCTGGATATGGTACGTAGGCCGACAACCATTTCCGTTGTGGTCAAATCGAAATGACTTGGTTGAATGGATGTGGATTTCGATTGGCTATTAGACTCGCTGTATTTCCCCACCATATGATCCTATGTTATTCTTTAGAATGTAGGAATTGTATGATTGAACGAAAACGTGTTATCCTCAGAGTCCGAATATTGGCTCTTCTGGTTAATGGAAGTAAATAAGAGCCTGATAACCTTCACTTAGATTGTCTTTTTGATTATTCAGGGCAAACCAAGGGCACAAATAATAATACTTTTTACCATGTCCATGCCAAGGACGATCGTTTGAAATGTTATTCGATCATAACTTTGACGTTCCAAAAGATAAAATTAAAGACAAAATTGCAAACCCTGTTCTTTCTCCATGCATTTGCATTGCGTGATAAAAAATGACGTTTTGCCACTTCTAGGACTCCTCATACATCTTTCAGCAAGGATTACGTGTCAGGGTGCCGTGAAACACACCATGCGACATAAGGGAAAAAGTTGCTTCCAAAAATGCACTTCCGAACAAAACCACAAAGCACTCGCCCCAAGACACGTGAATAAAAAGCATTTATTTAGAGAGGGGATAACAAACAGAACAAGGTATCGAAATGCGCACAATTCAAGCGTTCGAAAATGGTAAGATAAGATTTTAGTACAAGATTACAAAATAGTTAGGTTGAAAGATAATAAACCGAAGAAACTCGAGCTGGCTGAATACCTATCATCTCAAACAACAAAGAACAAACTCAGTGATTACAAACAAGGCTTCCATGCATTCCTGACAACTATTGATTTTTCTGAAAGTTAAGAAGTCTAATAACTAACACACTTTGTCTCAGAGGAGTAAAAAAGTAGGCAAGCAATGTTTCATCCTTAATCATTCACTTGCAGAGTAGCCATGCAAAAATGCTCACTTGACAGTTTGAAATTTCACCGTCAATCTGTGGGTAAAAATAAAAATTCAACATAGCAGCTGATTTCCAAAAGATCTATTTACAATTCAATGGGTCAGGCGTATTTCTATGACCGAAAACGAGTGAGCAAGAAGCAAGCAAAAAGTGAAGGATCTTAGATTTGATCAACGCCCAAATGAGCCAGAGCACCACAGTCATGATTGTTGGCAGCAATGTCAGAATTGTCCAATAAAACCAGCACGCACAAATGAAGAAGGGAGTGTTGCTGCCATAGGTTCTTGATCTAAGGCCTGGTTTTTAAAGCTCTTATCTTGGAGTTAGGGGCTTGGACGCTAACCCGTATGAAAAAACACTGGCCAAAGTGGTACGCAGATGTTCATTCTGGGTAACGTCCAAGCTACTACTCAGAGCATAATCCTAGTATTTAAAAACAGACCTCTGGTGGCAGCAACAAGACTTAATGACGTCAAAGCCAGAATCAACAACAACCCCACCATCAACATGAGCTGTGTGTTAACGGAGCGTATACCCACCATCCAGGGTCATAACCTTTGATTATGATGATCTGAGCCTAAGTCATTGACCCAGACTCATTTTGAATTTTGCAATAATTAAGAAGAGACTTATTAGATACAATATTCTCATCCAATACATAGAGAGAATCCAAGTTTAAAGAAAGTCTTAGGCCATAAAAAATCTTGACTGTTGACCACAATTGCTGGCTTACCAACCATGGCCTATGTACAAGGAGTGTCCTGAACCACCTAATCACAACCTGGTGTATTCAAATCCAAAAGAAAATCCGGAAAGAAGATGCTGCAATTATTCTTTTGCTAAGGTACAAAAATTAGAACCTAGGCCCATATCAAGGTGTTAAAGTTCCCCGTTCTGGCGTGGTTAAGGCTGCTCAACCTTCCAGAACCTATGTGTGGTAGTAAGATGGTGCAACCTACACAGGTTGGTCAGAAACCAGAAGTCCTATGAGGGCATATTGGACCCTCTCTCATTTCTTTGTGTGTCTTGATGAAGGCTCATTTGGTGTGTTTGAGTTTTTTTTCTTTGATAAAAATATGGCTTTATAACTTTTTTGAGTTTCCAAAATAAATTGATTTGACACTTGAATTTGAGAAAAAGAAAATTCTTTAGATAAAAGCTTCTTTTTTTTTAGCCATTGCAATGTAGCACTAGAAATGGATAATTAGAGGAAATGTTACTCGGGTAAAGTAAGTTGAACATAATTCCCATATTGATTTTGCTCATCCGGCCTCCTGATAACGTTTTTTGTGCAATTAGGTAAAAGTTGATCCGATTGCTTTTAAAGGTCAGACAATATATAGATGCAGTTTTCAGACGAGGAACGAGCTATTGTGACAATGATCATTTTAAGTATTGCACAGTTCTTTCAGTGACACTTTATTTGATGACATGACAATTTCTTAACATTAGCCTCTGTTTTTATTGTGATTGCGCTACTGTGCAACATTTTGCTTTACAAATAAAACATTCTCTGATGTCATATTTTTCTCTTTGTCTTCATCATGATCTTCTTTCAAATCCCTTGGATACTGCTCTATGGAGTATTGGTTGTACAGTTTCTGTCATGGCTTGCAGAATGCAACTTCATTGTCAAGGTTAAAGTATTTAGGGGGCCTGTTGGGTTCGTCTCAAGTAAAAAAGTAGCGAGTGCTCATTTATTTTAACAATAACATTCTTAACAGCTCAATGAAATCTGGATCCTTTTCCTTCCTTGAGTATAATCAG
Organism: Tigriopus californicus; assembly: GCF_007210705.1. Lineage (NCBI taxonomy): Eukaryota > Metazoa > Arthropoda > Copepoda > Harpacticoida > Harpacticidae > Tigriopus > Tigriopus californicus. Next base: position 10,360,431 of record NC_081442.1, read on the forward strand.
ACGCTAAGTATTGCAGGGCGCAGGATTTGGCGGAAAAAATTGCAAGCAACACATATCTACAAATCCACAACTTGCCGTCTTAAATCGTGGTCTTAAAATTTAACCAATAACCGGAGCCAAAACAAAGGGAACATTTGCAAAACTTGTTGCTGTTGTTGTTGTTGTTTCAACAGATATGGTTTGATCTTTGGACGCTAAATATAATTTGATTTTAAATCTCCTAGAGCCTGACTACGATCCAATAAGAGTTTTGAAGTCATTTTGTTACCCTGGTTAGTCATAAAATGACGTCAAAAATATAGGTCACTATTTTGAAGAAATATATTAGTTTGTTGCATTCGGTTTTTTTTTTGCGAACTTCGTTACCGCTACTGGAATTGGAATCCCAGCACTTCAAGACGAGAAATTTATAAATTTTACTTAGCTTTTATTTATTTATATTGTTTGATCGACCAACGAATTAGAGTTAGCTGATCTAGCTAACCCTTGAATATGAGGTTGATCGGGAATTTTAGTCAAAAACTTGTCCAAGTCTGACTTAAATCCTGCTGCTGGATCAACACGTATATACTCCCTAGGCAAATTTGAGGGCAGCAAATCAAACAATGAACGAGCCCGAGAAAGAAGAGAGTTGGTCTTCATTGTTTTAACTAGACTGGATTCTCGAGGGCTTGAAGGTGCTCTCAAAATGCACATTAAGATTAAGCCTCTATGGTTACTAGAATTGACCCTAAATTCTGGTTTGGGACAAAGCTCATGGATGCTTTTGAAGACGTACAGTATCAGATACCTTTCGTTCGTATTGAACATAACTAGAAATAGATGATTTTGAAAGGCATGAAAGTGCCACTCTGAATGACCATGGTGATTAACATCAGTTAGTTTAGTTTAAGATAGTGAGATGACCTTTCATGTAATGAATGTGGCGCCATGTAAGTCCATAAGGTTGACAATCTCAACATGTAGAGATGGCAAAGGCCGCACGGCATGACTCCGATATTTAGAATAAGTTAAAAGTACATCCTGCCTAAGGCTATGGTTCAATTAATATATATCCTAATTCATCTGAGTAATTCTAACCAGAATTGTCGAAAGCCAAATAGTGATTTGCGATTGAAATAAAATTGCTCGCGAGGTTCAGAAAATTTAACGGATTTTTCCAAACACCGTCTTAAGTACTTTCTTACCTTTTAGCTCCTTGAAACACAAAACGATGTATTAAAGGATCGACGAAGAACCCTCCATAAATGAGTCATTGTTGTGAGAGGTTGCTAGACCTAAATTCATCTCTTGCGCCATTAGTTATCTTTGCACCTTGTCCTTTTCATTCTCCTCTACCTTCTCTTCTTGCGGACAAACAAACGTAAAAGGACGAGGAAATGGAGCATTGAATGGACCCGTAAGAGAAGCAAGTACTTCATTCTTTGGACTAGCTTGAATGTTTTGGGGGCTCAAAATTGTAAACCTTGACATTCACTACAATTGACTCTAAAACCTGGTTGAGGACAAAGCTCATGGATACTTTTGAACGTCTCTTTGCCCTGAGAGATTGCTTAAATAAAGCACCCAGAGGAACGAAATTTGATCAAGAGACCTTCATGGTTTAAGATTATTAATTTGGTGGTCTAAGCTGGGAGACGACTTTGAGTGCTTAAGATTTCAAAGATTTTGAAATAGTCAAATAAATCAAAACCTTTGGTACGGGCCTCAAGCTTTTGTAAAACTTATTTTCATGTCTTTTTATGGGTATTTTTTGCTTTTAAACTCTCTAAACTTTTTAAAATGTAAGCATTTGAGAATCTTTTTTTTTTTCCTATTCGTGCTTTCAAAAAACTTTTTTTGTGACTATTTAGCCCTGAAAAGAATTTTTGTCCTAGCCCTGGTCATTAGCGTAACATGTTGGGTTGGCAGGAAAATCTCGAATTTTAGGGCTGTTTTGAAAATATAACCATTGATTTAGCCATGGACTTCTAGAGATATGGACTGCAAACGGAAGCAAAAATATCCTATCTCCTAAACCGCTCATCTTATTCCAAATAAGCACTTCATACGATCACAAGATCTTGTTGAATAGACGAGCTCAGCCAAGTTTGAGCCCAAACCTATGTTTAGGGAACTCAGGAGACATGTTCAAAGTTATGTAGTAAACACTCCACAAAATTTGAATTTTAGGCCTGCTCTTGGTCAGCTACATAAGCGTTTGGCAACATAACTTTGAAACGATTGACGTTGCATGTAAATGATACAAAATTGACCTACCATTATTTGATTAGATCTACGTTTCTTATTTTATTACTTTAATTCGAAAAGTGGCTCAGAGTGGCTATGACTTAATTTTAGAGTTTTTAAAAACATCCTCAGTAGGAAAATTCCGTCAAAAAAAAGTTGTCTTTTTCCAAACCGGTTTGACCCATAATTTGGCTCTTTTACAATCTGAAAATCTAGCAACCCTGGTAATATTCAAGGAAGATAGATAATACTAATAATACACTGGTAATACTCAATTTCGGGAATTTCGCGGGAAAACGTATCTTGAGAAATTTACGGAAACAAACCCAGAAGAAGAAGTCCCAGCTAGTCCCCCAGTGGCCCAGGAACGAGAACGACGAGATGAGACTGGATAAGGTCATCTGCGAGGGAGGATCCCTGACGCTCTCTGAGATCGGGAAGAGGTTCGGCATTCGTGCCAAGGCGGCAAAGGACATCGTCGACGGCCTCTACCCCAACGTCAAGTCGGCGATTCTGGACGGCCACACCGACCAATATCCCAGGAAAACGTACTACAACAACCGAAAAAAAAACCTGTTTAAATTGAGGTCCCTTAATTCTTGTCAATTCTCTAGGGTCCGGTACGACGGCATCCACTTGAGCACCAGAGAGGAACTGGCCAAGAAAGCCGACGTGTGTTTCTTGGCCAACACCGAGTAGAAACTGAATTATAATTCGGATGATTTAGGAATGGGTCTACCTAGAGCCACTATAATAGAAGAGTACGCGCATGAGATTTTTGGTCCCAAAACGTCGTTTCCATTGTACTGTGGTTCTTCAGTTCACCCCCAAGGCGGCTTTTCCTGTGTTATGTATTTACTTCATTGTTGTAAAACGTAGCAAGAAAGTAAATCGGGTGCAATATTTTTTTTATTTTATAGTCTCTACGACCGTAAAATATAATAATTTAGATGATTCGGAAGGTTCAGATTCACAATTGATGCAACCTTACCCTGGATTGGCAAAAGTGATGCGTACATTTTGTTAAACTACCATTTGCCAAACTCCAACTTTAAGTAGAGGTAAGTGTAATTTCATTCATATTCATTTCCTTCGTTTAAAAATGTCAAGTTTAATGGAATCGATAGTGGAGTAAAAATTGAAAGTGTTATTGAAAACATGAAAGACAAGAATGTTGGCATTCAAAAACATGCATCGATACGAACTTGGCATTCCTGAATGGGCGGACACAAACTTCTTTACTAAATTCCAACGCGCCTTCAGGCATACATCCCTGCATTATGCGTCAGACCAGGGAGGTAACATTAGGTTAAATCAGGTCGAGTTTGACTACACGTTTGAATCAATACTCGAAACATCCGTTTGATGAATAAATGTAGACAAGTAACCCTAAAAATGATAACACAAATGTAATGAAAATAGGCTCCACTTGTACCTAAAATCTTTCACCATCATCATTATAAACAGTTTACAAAACTATATACAGTCACCCTTCAGTATCGCCGTTTCCGGCTCATGTGCATTGAACGTAGAAACCTTTG
>NC_081442.1:10364425-10474286 GCF_007210705.1 Tigriopus californicus
AAATGCACACAATTTATTTTCTTGCTACGTTTTACAACAATGAAGTAAATACATAACACAGGAAAAGCCGCCTTGGGGGTGAACTGAAGAACCACAGTACAATGGAAACGACGTTTTGGGACCAAAAATCTCATGCGCGTACTCTTCTATTATAGTGGCTCTAGGTCTACCGACCATGACAAGCAAGATAGGAATGAAGAAACGTGGAAGACGAGAATGAAGGTAATGGCACGGAAAGAAAGAGTCCGAACAAACGGAACCTACATGTCACCACAACTCCCTTTTTCAAGATTTACATAACAACAACGAGGTGATTGGAAACTGCGAAAATGTAAATGTGACTGACTAGTGATATTCAAGACGTAGAGGACTCTTGGAGGATCTTGAGCTTCTCCTTGAAGTGGCAGCTTTGACATTGGGATAATCAGCTTCTGCCTCATGGGCAGTGACGATATTGGAGTCTCGAAAGAAACGACGATTTCGCCAAGATTTGTTTCCGTTGGCGAAATGCAGGAGATATCGACGATGTTATGTCTTGATAATTGTTGCCGTTTTATCCCAACGATGGCTCTGGGGGTTTTGAACGGCAACGCTGAGTTCAATTGGCAAAGGATTCAACGCCTATCAATGTTTGATATTTTTTGCTATTAATAGATGAAAAACCAGTTATACTCATAATATCTACATATTGAGACATATCTTCATCTGTGGGAGTGATTTTTGAACGCTTCAAATCATCAAATGGTAATAACAACAAAGCTACTAATCCAACAGAAAGATTGTTTACATATATATCAGCCTCTCCTGGTATCCTGATGTGCAAAATATTTTCATTAAACAGAAGAGCAACATCTACCTGCTCATACAGCCCTAAAACTACCTTTTCAGCAATTTCAAACTGAGTTGTTTTACATTTTGTAGAACTGCGAAATTTTCTGTAGAGTTTCTGAATCCAAGGTTCGTCAGCGCTTGTGTGGGTGCCTTTGGCGCTTGATGTGCTGTGTTTAGCTGTGTTTCCATCTTGAGTTAAACTTGGAGGTGCAAGTTGTTGTGCGGCTCGCTGTGCTCGCATCATTTGAAAAGTTGGTATCATAGCTTGTGTTGGTAGGGTATTTTGTGCTTGTTTCATATTTGTGTGCTTTATTTATAACATTAACATGCTATAAGTAATTTTTTACTGAACTTCAAGTTTAAAATTAAATTATGTATTCAAGTATATATCCACTTGATTTATATGGGAATACTAATGGGGATTTCTCGCTGCGCTTGGCCCCCCACATGATTGAGTGCAGCGAGGCCGCATTCTGCTTGTTGCGCCACAATATCAGGCAATTGCTTCTCCAATAAATTCGGCATCGAGACCATCATTAGTGTTTCTACTTGGAGTAAAATAAAGTTTCATATTGGGTTCAATGTCTTTGTTAACTTCAAAGGTCTTTGGAAAAGGTCCCCAACATGTAATTAGGATTCTTGATTCTAAATGTATCGAATACTTTAGAGGTTGGGAAGAAATAAAGTTGCTAAAATAATATATTTTCAACTTTGTTAGCTTATATTTGATAGGAAAGTGATGGAAAATTTTATTATTTATTAAAATAATTCTTTATTTTTTTTAAGACAGGTACTTTTTGATCAAATTTGTAAAACTGTAAGTTTATGCAAATGTCTTTCTGCATCTAAATCACCAAGTCTTCTTATAAGATTCTGGTGCATCGTAAAGAACTCTTCCCTGTGTTGTGCCTTGTATTCTTGATATTTTTTAATACTCAGATTGAGATTCTTTCTAATAGTTTCATGATCTGCTGTCCCAATATTTTCAATGCTTGAGGATATTTCAGCCAAGTTCTGCTGCAAGATTTCAAAATTATCCAAATGACCATTTAATCTTCCTTCCATCTGTTGTTGTGTTTCTTGCAAATTGGTTGTAAGTGTATTGTTGTGAGCTATTTGAGCGAGCGCAGCGAGCCGCGCAGCTTCATCTTTATTATTTATTTCATTGATTGCTTCATGTGCTTGTAGAGCACTTGCATGGGCCCCATGGGTCTCTTCTTGGACCTTTTTTTAGAATTAATTCTAATGATGCAATGTGTTCATTGCTGGTCTTATTTTGAAGCTTCAGAGTTAATTCTTGGATATTTGTTTTTAATTGATGGAGTTTTTCNTTCACTTTCCCCAGTGTCCTGAGTGGTAGAATGGTAAGTATGTGATCTTGATTTTAGTCTTGACTTTATATATGTTTGATATTTTTTGCTATTAATAGATGAAAAACCAGTTATACTCATAATATCTACATATTGAGACATATCTTCATCTGTGGGAGTGATTTTTGAACGCTTCAAATCATCAAATGGTAATAACAACAAAGCTACTAATCCAACAGAAAGATTGTTTACATATATATCAGCCTCTCCTGGTATCCTGATGTGCAAAATATTTTCATTAAACAGAAGAGCAACATCTACCTGCTCATACAGCCCTAAAACTACCTTTTCAGCAATTTCAAACTGAGTTGTTTTACATTTTGTAGAACTGCGAAATTTTCTGTAGAGTTTCTGAATCCAAGGTTCGTCAGCGCTTGTGTGGGTGCCTTTGGCGCTTGATGTGCTGTGTTTAGCTGTGTTTCCATCTTGAGTTAAACTTGGAGGTGCAAGTTGTTGTGCGGCTCGCTGTGCTCGCATCATTTGAAAAGTTGGTATCATAGCTTGTGTTGGTAGGGTATTTTGTGCTTGTTTCATATTTGTGTGCTTTATTTATAACATTAACATGCTATAAGTAATTTTTTACTGAACTTCAAGTTTAAAATTAAATTATGTATTCAAGTATATATCCACTTGATTTATATGGGAATACTAATGGGGATTTCTCGCTGCGCTTGGCCCCCCACATGATTGAGTGCAGCGAGGCCGCATTCTGCTTGTTGCGCCACAATATCAGGCAATTGCTTCTCCAATAAATTCGGCATCGAGACCATCATTAGTGTTTCTACTTGGAGTAAAATAAAGTTTCATATTGGGTTCAATGTCTTTGTTAACTTCAAAGGTCTTTGGAAAAGGTCCCCAACATGTAATTAGGATTCTTGATTCTAAATGTATCGAATACTTTAGAGGTTGGGAAGAAATAAAGTTGCTAAAATAATATATTTTCAACTTTGTTAGCTTATATTTGATAGGAAAGTGATGGAAAATTTTATTATTTATTAAAATAATTCTTTATTTTTTTTAAGACAGGTACTTTTTGATCAAATTTGTAAAACTGTAAGTTTATGCAAATGTCTTTCTGCATCTAAATCACCAAGTCTTCTTATAAGATTCTGGTGCATCGTAAAGAACTCTTCCCTGTGTTGTGCCTTGTATTCTTGATATTTTTTAATACTCAGATTGAGATTCTTTCTAATAGTTTCATGATCTGCTGTCCCAATATTTTCAATGCTTGAGGATATTTCAGCCAAGTTCTGCTGCAAGATTTCAAAATTATCCAAATGACCATTTAATCTTCCTTCCATCTGTTGTTGTGTTTCTTGCAAATTGGTTGTAAGTGTATTGTTGTGAGCTATTTGAGCGAGCGCAGCGAGCCGCGCAGCTTCATCTTTATTATTTATTTCATTGATTGCTTCATGTGCTTGTAGAGCACTTGCATGGGCCCCATGGGTCTCTTCTTGGACCTTTTTTTAGAATTAATTCTAATGATGCAATGTGTTCATTGCTGGTCTTATTTTGAAGCTTCAGAGTTAATTCTTGGATATTTGTTTTTAATTGATGGAGTTTTTCAATTAATCCGGTATTAACAACTCTACTTTGTTGTGTGTCATGCATTTGATAACGATCATATCCCCATAAACGAAGGTTATTCATTGCTTTGTTTAAAGGCTTACAGAGCATAAGACAATTACATCGCTCGCTGCGCTCGTGCAGCTATCAGGTCAAACATAGATTTAAAGATTCATTCAGGTTTTTCCGTATTCTAAATGCAGGATTTATATGAATTGTGTCCAGAAAAAGGAAAGTATGTGGTTCCCTAGTGGCTTCTTCAAATACTCCTGTAAAATCTTCTTTACTTAATCCAAATGGATGATTCTGATAAATGTCTGCTAGTTCACGGTGATCATTAAGTTTCCAAAAACACATGTAATTACATTGTAGGCGAATTATTTTTTGGGGTGTCAAAATAACTTTGGGTTAGAAATATTAATGTTGCATTTTTCTTTCTTCTCCTAGTAAAAAGTTCTGATATATGATCAAAGCTGGATTTATCACAAATAAAGCCATCAAAAATTATTAGATTGTGTTCATCTGGATTGAGTTCATCAACTTTGACTGTATTGCTTGTATCAAAAACAAATTCAAAGTCTTCGTCTATCAACCTTGATTGTTCACATGCTGATTTGAGTTCTACATCTTTCTCTTCTTCAAGATCTTTTGCATATACATATAATTTACTCCAAGGTAAAAGATAATATATAAGATTTAACAAAAGATTTGTCTTTCCACAACCTGATGGACCACATAACAAAATTCTACTTGGAGTGATAGGTGCTAGAGGGTCACGAACAGGATTACAAGGAGGTCCATGACCATCCAATTTTCTTACATTTCCTCCTGTTTTGGGTTTGTTTTTGAAATATTTGTTTTTGATCATAATGCTTTTTACTTATAAGTAAGATACATTTAAAACAAAATGGCCACAACCGCTTCACGGGCGCGCAGCGCAGGAGTTGCAAAGCAACTCTCCTCGAAGACAAACAGTAACTTCTAGAATTGATGACCTTTGGCAAGCAGATCTAGTTGAAATGCATGAGTTGGCCAATAAAAATAAGAAATACAATTACATGCTTTTTGTAATTGATACATTTTCAAAACAGGCTTTTGCTATTCCAATTAAGAATAAAACAGGACGAGCTGTAACTGAGGCATTTGAAGGAATGTTGAAACACAGAAAACCAAATAATCTACAGACAGATCAGGGAAAGGAATTTTTTAACAAAACTTTCCAAGATTTGATGAAACAACACAAAATTAATCACTATCATACGTTTTCAAATAAAATAGCTGCCATAGTTGAAAGATTTAACAGAACATTGAAAGGACGAATGTGGAAGTAGTTTACTGAGTTAAATTCCCACATGTGGCTTGATATATTAGATGATTTGATTGCAGAATATAATGCTGGGTATCATAGAACAATTAAATGTGCACCAATTGAAGTTAACAAGTCAAATGAGGGTGAAATTAGAGAATTATTACAACAAAACCCACAAAAAGTAGAAAGCATCAAAACCACAAAAATAACCAAATTCAAAACCGGTGATATAGGAAAAATATCCAGGGCAAAAGGGATTTTCGATAAGGGCTGTAAGTTTGATTGGTCAGAAGAACTTCTTAAAATCAGGAAAGTTCTTGAAATAACACCTGCTACATATCATATTGAGGATATGTCTGGAGAAGCAGTTGAAGGTTGTTTCTATAATGAAGAATTCCTCAAAACAAAATTACATAATTATGCTAGAAAGAAAAAGTTTTGTGGAAGAAAATTGTTGATGGCAAGGTATATTTAAGAGTTATATGGAAAGATTATGATATTGAATTTAATAGTTGGATTTTGCAAGATGATAGTGTGAAACTTTGAACAGGGTTAACTATCAGTAACAAATTTTGCCTTTGGCTCGCATTTTGTCTGGAGAATATTTGATTAAAAAAATCAGCAGTAAGAATAATAACATGCCTGCTGTGATTAAAATAACAATGCCTGATGATGATTGTTAGGGATGGAGTCACACTTGTAACAATGCAATATATCATTCTCATTTATTTAACAATGATGCAGAAGACTGTCCAACATGGGAGAAAATCCTGAAGAAATATTATTTAAAAAACTTAAAAGTCTAATGAAAGAAAAATATCCTAATCATGAAAAGTATGTCAGTTTTACCGTCGGTCCTGAAAATTTAGATTCCTTTGATGGTTGGGTTGTTTTCTTCTTTAAAAGTGATTTAATTGAGGGAAGTACACAAGCAATTGATTGGAGTGTTTGTACAGCCAGCCCAAGTAAACCACCAAAAATATTAAGAGAAAAATCAGCTAAGCATATTATATGCTATTGCTGAGGAGAAGGAAAAAGTCAATGTTGATTGCAGGAGGCTGCCTGCACCAAACACACAAAATATTGTAAAAAAACATTGTGTTAGAAATTGAAAAAAGACTTGCGGAAATGTAATTTATATATATATATATATATATAATACACCCAAGAATGCCATTTCTAACACAATTATGCAACTCAATTAAAGATGGATTATCTCGTAGTTACAACTTTATAACAGATAAAATTTCTCAAGGATACAATTATGTAAGAAATTCCTTGAATACTTTTCTTAATCAAAAACAATTACAATATGAGTAAAATACAAATATTAATAAAAGTAAGTGAAGTAACTAGAATAATTTGGTCAGCACTAACTTTTCCAGTAAGGGTAAAAAAAAAAGAATTTGAAAAATTTGAGCAAACTAATCCATCTTTGCCTTCAGTAAATGTTCATGTATTAGATAAATATACACATACATTACCAAGACCATTTCATTGCTCAGTCAAAGATGCTCATGCAGAAAATGCCATTAACATAATGTGCTTTCAGAAAAATGAGAATACCATGAGAAACATTGAGGATAACGGACATTTTGTTTGGATTAAAAATTTGTCAAGAACTTTGTCTCCCTTAACACTTCACAAAAGTAAAAAATATGTATGTGCAAGATACCACACACCTTACGCTTCAAGAGAGCAATTAAATATTCATGATAATGAATGTTCCAAGGATGGTATAGCACAAATTAAAAAAATGCCACATTGTAGAAAACATACTTTCAATATGAAAACAGGTATAGATTGTGTAGAAGCTAGAACCAGTAAATTTAAAGATCTTCAAAGTAAGCAGAAGCTCCCTGTAGCAATCTATTTTGATTGTGAAGCCAACAATAAGGAAAGTAAAGATTTGTATGATCCTGATAAGCCATCAAGTTACATTTCTTACATTGACATGAATAATTTGTATGGTTGGGCAATGATGCAACCTCTGCTAATTGGGGATTTCAAATGGTCAGAACCAAAACTGTACAAACAAACAAAAACAAAAAGATTTAATTTTATTTTTGAAGTTGATTTGAAGTATCCCGAAAAACTACATCATGACCATAATGACTTCCCTCTGGCTCCTGAAGTTTTTACTCCACCAGGAAGTAAACATGAAAAGCTAGTTCCTCATCTTGGAGTTAGAAAAAAAACTCTATATTTTCAGCAGAAATCCTTAATTACTACATATCAAAAGGAGTTATTTGAGAAAAAATACACAAGATTTTGAGGTATCGGCAAGAGGCATGGTTAAAACCATACATTCTTACAAAACTAAGAGCTCACGCTAAAAATGAATTTGAGAAGGATTTCTTCAAATTAATTAACAATGCTGTTTATGGACAAACCTGATTGGATGTTACAAAATTTAGTGACTTTAAACTTGTTAACAGTCAAACTAGATATCATTGGCTTCAAAGGAAATATTACAGGATACGAAATGAAATTATATACTCACAATGTAAAAAGTGTCAAGAACTTGATAGCCCATGTCATGACTGTGATGAAGATGAAAACTGCTTTGTAGGAATAGAAAAAAATAAACATACAGTTTGCTTTAACCGACCAATATATGTAGGTTTTCAGATTTTAGAGTTATCTAAACTACACATGTATAAATTCTGGTATGATGTTTTAAGAGCCAAGTATGGTGACAAAATACGTCTGCTATTGACTGACACTGATAGCTTTACCTTACAAATCTTTTGTAAAGATTTAGACAAGGAATTGCTTAAAATGGCTGACTCTTTTGATTTCTCCAACTATGACCAGAGTCAGCCATTGTATTCTTCAATAAGCAGAAAAATCTCTGGTTATATGCAAAATGAATTTCCATTGAAATTATTACTTATTTTGGGGGCATTAGAAGCAAAGAATATGCATTTAAATTTTTAGATGGGAAAGAATAAAAAAGAGCAAAAGGGATCACTAAGGTAAGTCAAAAACAAAATCTCAATTATGCAGATTATGAACACAGTGTGTTTGACAACATAGTTAAAGTTTTAACTGAAACTAAACTTCAATCAAACAAACTCAAAATGCGGTTGATAGAACAAGAAAAAACCTCATTGTCTAACACTGATGATAAGCAAGTTTGGGTAGGAAGAACCAATACTATGAAGATTTTGATACTACATTGGCATGGGGACATTATCGATTGAATACACCTTCAATATTATGTGCAGGGTAAAAGGAAGCTATACCTACATAGCAAGAAAGTCTCATTGAACGAGACTTTCTACTGTCTATAGAATCTTGTTCAACAAGACTTCAACCTAATGACTCACAGTCTTATTGAACGAGACCACCACAAGCAGAATGGTCAAGTGCTTAATAGAATGTGTTAAAAAAAGGTAAAATACCTAATTAAAAAGGTAAAATACTTTTTTTTATATTACACATTATTAAATCATGTAATTTTAATTAAAATGTGAGAAAATTGCCCCAACTTGGGATGGTACACAAACACTTGGGGGGAAAATGACTTACGCGAGAAAATTTATATCAGGGCAAATTAAATCAACTTATACAGGAAAAGCAATAACATGCGCCAACAGTGAGGCAGTAACATGGCTTTGGTTCAATGCTTGGTTTATTTCTGGCAATCTGACTTTAACTGCGAAAAAAAAATCCCCATTTTGCGGTTTTCCTGAGCTAACTATATGGGCCCCTTACGCTAGCAGCGGATCTCTGCTTGGGTTAAGCTTGCCCAAGTTCTAGTACTTGGCCAAGCTTTGCTTGTAAACAAGTAGTACTTGTGTGTCTGTGATGACTTGCTATTTGCCCTTTTCTCTAACCTATTTTTTACAGACAACCGTTTTCGTTTAAGAGGTTGCGCGAGTGAACTGAGTTACCATAACTCGACTATACTTCCATTGAATCCGATCCTTCCACTGAGGAAAATCATAATTGTATGATGGGGAGGGGTTGCTATATGACCACAATTACTAGCTGTGGCACCATATTGGTAGAGTATCAGGTTTCCAATAGGCACCTTTAAGCTACAGCTGACTGATGACGTCATCTTAAAAAGGAAAGGTAAACAAATCTCCTGGGCGGTCACTTTTCCAGCGCTACTAAGACTATTGAACACATCTAGCATTCATTCCTCCAAAATTTCAATGAACAATGTCGCCTAAGCCAGGTAGTCATTACTGTTCAGTGGTTTTGGGCCGTCGTGATCAAAACTCCAAAGAATAATCCTCAATGGAATCTATGGATTGAAGTTGTTCTGCCATTACACTCAACGTTCAAGAGTTCTGGAAGGATGGATGAATCTCATCCACGGGAGTCTCTTACAATCAGTGGACTCGGGCAAATTTTATTCAGAGGCCATTGCAGTGGCCAACTCTTCTTAAAGATGATGTTCACCAAACCTTTTAGCCGTCTGTTTTTCCGGATTGGCTGAGGATAGGGATCTCCTTCCCAAATTCCAATTTGATTTCCAGAGCAGCCTCTTTACCACCTTGGTAGTTACTCTCCTCTATGAAATTGTCCAATCTTTGTGGATCTCTCCTCAAGCACCTTCAACCCAACTTTCCTCCACCAACCATCTCAAATCATCAATAGTCAAAGCTAGGGCTAGGATCAAAAACATTTCCAATAGACTTTCCATCAAGAATCTTCCCTCTCTACTAGTTTTTAAACTCTTCCGGACCTACATCAACCCAATTTTGCTCTATTGCCTTCCGCCCAATCCGCCCTCAAATCCGCCAATGCCACCTTCACCAAATTCCTCAAACAATTTCTGTGCATTCCTCAATATGCCAAAAATGCATGGAGGTATTTTTACAGCCAAAAATCGGGCTGGCCAGGTTAGTGTCCCAGTGTTGGGAACCTGGCCTTTCCGGAGGTGATGTCCGGACACAAGTTGTCCTTCTTGGTCAAGAACGTACTAACATCCTATTGTCCTTGGCCTGACATCCCTTCGGAATATTGGCGGTCATGCACGTTTTTCCGGCTCCGGTCCAAATGTCATCAACGGCAGGAGCAGAAACAGGATCTGTTCAATCTGACCCACCCAATCTTCTGCAGTAATCAAGATTTTTATCGCTTGGCTCTACCCAACTGTCTATGTACTGGCTGTGATTCTCCTCTTCACTTTTTTCATGTAGACTAAGCTCGAAGTATGGAACCCTCCTAACAGGGGATATTGGCCGTATAGAGAAAGTGCAAAGAAGAATCCCCAAGTGGCACAATTCTTATCCAGACAGAATATCTTCACTCTCTTCAAACATTAAAAGAGAGACGTATTTTCTTCAACTTCCCTCTTATGTTGAAGGTGTGCTTAAGACTGTTAACAATATCACTTCTTTGGGATCACCAATCTTTGCGATAACTTTTCTTAGCTCGTGAAGGATCAGATTTGATGAAGACGCGCAAATTAGAAAATGGGCCTTTTTTGGAATTATATGTCAAATCTTGTACACGTTAGCATTCATTTTTATGCGTTCTGCTTGTATATGGAACACTTATGCCTGAAATATTCTAGAACAGTGAGTGCGTTTAAAAAACTTTTTCCTACCATGGTTCCAAATTATTAGTCCATTATTAAACCCCTTCTGTTATCATCAATTCGATGTTTGAGTAGTTCACACAATAAACAATTCTAGTCATAATTAGTGTGATATCTTATTCTAGTCAGGTATTTTATCGTTCTCACCATTTTATTCAAATTTTCTGATATCGATTTCTGCCTGCAAGTGCTCATCTGCTTGTATTCATGTGGAAAGGTATATTAAACAAATTCAGCATTTCAAGATACTGGACTTCACCCGCGAAACCCTTTGCAACATAATGACATAACTGTTCAGCTTAGTCAATTTTACATAAAATTCAAGATTCGAGTCTGATTAATTATGGTTGACAAGAAGTATTAACCCAAGATTCCAGTCAAGATGGAAGACGACTGTCCCAAGAATCTCCGTCGATTTGATTATGCTGTTGTTTTAGGAAATGAGATGTGACAAGTGACCGCCCAAGGACGAATCAAAATGGAGGTTTTGTGACCGTTTTTTCTCAGAAGGTTGAGTTTGACATCAGCTTAAAGGTCCCTATTAGCAAATCCTGGTTTGAACCCAGGCTTGCTGGTCCAAGCTTCTTTGCAGCATTTAAGTTACAGCATAAGTTGCTGCCTGAAGAGCTTAAACGGGCGAAAGTGAGGTCATTCCTGAGGGTGAAGTAATAATTATTGTCCCAAGCTGTTTGTGATGAAGGAGCTCAAAACGCCCATATACGATTAGAAAACTCTTATCCTTTCATACTCATTAGATGGATATTCCATCTTTGGAGCAGTGCTCTCAGAGTTGAGATACTTAGGGAAATTTGCTCCATTAGTAATATTTTGTTCCTGGAAATGATAAATCTCTGGTTGGAAAAAACCGAAATAGATTTAAAATTTGTAGCGAAGCCTTTATCTAATTAACCTAGCGTACACCAATCTCAATCCATCTTGCTTTGCCTAATTGGATCGAAAAAGAGTCCATCAGCCCCAAAACAGATCATTTTTCCACCACTAAGAAACCCAAGAGAGATCATACGTCACTTAAAACTTTCTAAGTGTTCTTTCATCCAAAGTTTCCCTTGGTTTGATATTTTCTTTGTTACTTCGGATGCTTCTGGTGGTTTTGCGTCACGCCCTATCCTTCTGATGTATATTGTTAACGCTTTTTGTCAAGATTTTAACGTATGTTATTCCGCCTTTGAGTATTTTTCACCTTCTTTGGTAATACAATTAACCAAAGTATTTACTTCTTCCACAATTGATCTTGATCATTTCTTTTCAATCATATGTTTCTATGAACTGACATCACCTTGGGGGACTTGTTGTATTTGGTCCCAACTAGTCCCCTGTGTTTAGAATACAGGACCCTAATCTCAACGAGACAAGGATACTTCGGAACGATAACAGAAATTACTCGCGCAACCTCTTAAAACGGAATCTGTCGTCTGTAAAAAATAGGTTACAGCCCTTTTCCCATCAGTAGTGACAAGTACTGATGTGAAGCAAGCACCGACAGGGCAAGTAATCCGATGCTTAACTTGTCCAAGTAGGAACTTGCTCCAACTTGGGCTTGTACACAAACACTTGGGGGGGGAAAAGGGTGTGGCCAAACTTAAGCAAGAAAGTTTANGCGTCGGGGGTGCCAATTTCTTATAAAAATAGTGAAAATACTGCTGATGTGAAGCAAGCACTGGCAGGGCAAGTGGTCGGGTTCTTAACTTGCCCAAGGAGGAACTTACCCCAACTTGGGCTTGTACACAAACACTTGGGGGGGGAAAAGGGTGTGGCCAAACTTAAGCAAGAAAGTTTATATCAGGGCAAATTAAATCAGCTTATACAAGAAAAGCAATAATGTGCACCAACAGTGACGCTGCGACGTGGCTTTGGTTCAATGACTGGTTTGTTTCTAGCAATCTAAATGTAGCTGGGAAGAAAAAATCCTCATTTTGCGGTTTTCCTGAGCTAACCGTCTGGGCTACCTACGTTAACAATGTATCTCTGCTTGGGCTAAGCTTGCCCAAGTTCTAGTACTTGGCCAAGCTTTGCTTGTAAACAAATAGAACTGGGTGTCTGTGATGACTTGCTACTTGCCCTTTTCCCATCAGTAATAAGAAGTACAAAAATCTTCCATGATGTGGGTTTCAGGAGTGACCAAAACTTCTATGAATTGGAATATGATTTAGTCGTTTGATGATACAAACACATTTGAATGTAATATACTGAACTATTTGAATCCCTAAATCTAGCCTAAAAGTAGAGTAGGCCTATGACTGAGGTTGCGTAATTCAGGAATCTAAACACTGCGGCTGGTTGAAAAACTTCGTTTGTATCTTGAACTTTGTCTTCTTTGTTTTCTTCTTTGATCGACTAATTTGGCTTGGACCAACCAATTTTCATAATTGTATCTTTGATCAGTCAGCCTTTTTTGTGAACACATCTTGCTTACTCCAAGTTTCTCTAGAAGCAATGATTAGGACATGGGTGTTGAAGAAAAAATGATCATTGCTCTCTTCAACTCATTTCTATTTTTTTTTGTATTTTGCAGAGTTCATTACTGTTACTGGGAATGGGATTACTAGCACTTCAAGACAAGAAATTATGAATCAAACTAACTTAACTTTTATTTTGACATATCATTTGATCAACCAAGGAATTTGAGTTGACAGATCTGGCTAGCCCTTGAAAATTGAGACATTGAAGTAGCAGCTGCATGATGAAGTCAGCACAATTTTTGGGAGGTTATTGGGGCACTTTTGAAAACAGAAGAGGTACTAAAAAAACCAAGAAACAAATCCCAATATTAGACCAAAACGTTTGCAAGGGTTCAAAAAAATTATTGCAAAAATAAGAAAATAATTAGTTGTTAAGCATGTTAATGGGTGAAACTGAGACAGTTTAAAAAAAACACAGCTAAATGACCCGTTCCTTTAAAGGATAAAGGAACTGAACCTTTCATTTAATCCTTCAGAAAAGAGATGTGGAGCCTCAAGAGTAGGAATGAGCTCTCAAAATTTGATGATGTTGTCATATTCCTTTCCCGCTTCAATGAATCAAGAGGGTTGATGAGGAATTTCTGTCAAAGACTTGTCCAAGTCTGACTTAAATCCTGCTACTGGATCAACACCTACATACTCGCTCTGCATGTTTGAGGGCAGCTAATTGAACAATGATGGAGCCTGAGAAAGAAGAGAGGTGGACTCTATTGATCAAACTAGGCTGGAATCTCAAAGGCTTGAAGGTGTTCTCAAAACTCACTTCAAGCCTCTACAGTCACTACAATTGACCATAAACCTGGATTGGGACTAAGCTTAGTGACTTGCTTGATTGACCATTTTTTACTGTAGGGCACCTATTGGCACATTTTAACAATTTAAATCACTCAAAAAATTAATTTAATCACATTTGGTTTTGTCCAGTTTTGTCTGGGACCCATGGTTGGGGCATGGTTTGTGGAAAACATGTTTTCGGGACTAACCATTCTTGCTACATGGAATACTTGCTACATCTTCTAAAAGGATCAATTTGAACATTTTTAAAGTCTGATTTACTTTAAAAATTCACCAACATGTTGACCTTCTCAATGTCTAAAATGCATATGAGAATGAAATCCCTGCAAACCTACGGCCTGGTGGCTTGAGCTAAAAAGCAGAAAAACAGGCCAAATTTTGATCACTTTCATCAACTTTGAACACCTGCCACAGGCAAACCAATCGTGATATGAGCTCAAGACTACATTAAGAACCACCGTCATTTATGTGGGCATGTGCGTATTTTTTGCATGCTGATCTATTTTGACACTTTTGAGGACTGGCAACCCGCCCAATGTAGCCATGGGCTACCTTTTTAACAAAGAGAGGGCTAGTGAAACTAGGTGGTGAAAAGGCGGCAAAGACATGAATGCAATGGTTAATTTTCTGAATCACGCAACCTCAGTCGTGGGCCTACTCTATTTTTAGGCTAGATAGTTTTTCCAAAACACGTGGGGTGACAGCGTTACGAGAATATACGGCATTAATCTGGTTGACCTTTCGGTGAAGATAGTTTGACTTTTTAATTTGTATAAAGGAACAAATGAATGCTAGAATGATATATTTCAAACGCTTTAAAAGGAATCAAAACATTTTCGTGCAATAATACATCCCTTTTTTCCTTTCCCAAATTTCGTGGTTTGTTGAGCACCCTGGATGACAAATCTAAGCCTCTCTCATAACAAACATAACGGCATGTCCGACCCCGTCAAGACTGTTACATCCGCTGACGTGGAGCCCGCAGGGCGTGTTCTGAATGACGGCACGGCTCCCTTGAACGCCCGATTCCGGGCTCTCTTTACCCTTAAACACGTGGGCGGACCCGAGGCCTTGTCTTGGATTACCCAAGCCTTCGACGACCCTTCCGCCTTGCTCAAGCATGAATTGGCCTATTGCTTGGGTCAAATGGGCGATCCAGCCGCTATTCCCGTGTTAGCTGGACTCTTGGCAGACAAGACCCGTGAAACGATCGTTCGACATGAGGCTGGTGAGGCCTTAGCCGCTTTGGGAGGGCCTGAATCACTCAAACTCCTAAGGGAATACAGCCAAGATTCGGTGGCGGAAGTAGCGGACACGTGTCAGTTGGGGGTAAAGATGTTGGAGTATAAAGAATCTGAGGTTAGTCGGGATGAGGAGGGGTTATTACCCGTGAATCCTTATGCCAGTGTCGACCCGGCTCCGCCTCTGCGTGAGAAGGACGTTAGTAAGCTAAAAGCCTTGCTTTTGGACGAAAAAGCCTCGTTGTTTGAACGATATCGAGCCATGTTCACCTTGAGAAATATTGGATCCGATGATTGCATTATGGCTTTGGCTGAAGGTGAGGATTTGCCAAGCCGTTTGGAGGGGATTAAGAGGTGTTGAGAGATGATTCTGTGTTGCAGGTCTGAAGGGCGATAATGCTCTGTTTCGTCATGAAGTGGCTTATGTTTTGGGACAGATTCAAAGTGAGGTGGCCAAGGAGCAATTGTTCGATTGTCTCCGAAATGAAGCCGAAAACGACATGGTGAGGCATGAATGCGCCGAAGCTTTGGGTTCCATAGCCACAGATGAGATCAAGGAAGAGCTCAAGCTGTATTTGGGTGACTCGGTGCCATCGGTTCTACGACAAAGTTGCGAGGTGGCCCTGGATTTTTGTGATGTCAAATGTTAAAGTTTGTTTTGCTTGATGGTGAATTAAATGTGTAAAAATGGCTCCAATGTAGCCACAAGAGGCATTCACAATTCAACCGTTCAATAGCAGTCTTACCTTGTTAAGCCTAACCTGCGTAATGTTTTAACCAAAGCCGAAACACCCTTTGATAACGCAGTCAAGTTATTACTGTTTTTACTTTGAAGTGCAACAATTTTCGTATCCTGTCGAGATCAGAAGTTTTCTTATGTATCCAAATGGGATGAGGCCGGAGATTCAAATTGATATAATAATTTCTAAAAAACTTTTACCACCTTCCACCCCCCACCTTTTCCCACCCGTCCTTTTACTGGTAATTTTAAATGAAGGAATGGCTGGACCAGGTACAAGACTTTCAAATAAGCCGTGGCCGTTGTAATAAATAAGGTATTTAGTAGGACTTAACGACAGTAATTGAAACAGAACAAGAAAGAGCTTTTACCATGGATTAAGAAGAATCTGGATGTTGGATAATACTATCCACATCGGGGTGTCAGGCGCCAGAATTTTTCACAAAAATGGGTCGACAATAATCGCAAAAAAGTTAAAATTAATCTAAAATTCAATTGAAGCTCCGAGACTTGTTAATTACCTTACAAATGGCCACCCTGACCCGTTCAGGTTTATCTAAACTAGTAGAGTGACTACTAAAGGTAAAGGTTTAGATTAGAGGGCTGGTCACTGACTAGCCCTCTAATATAAACCATGCGTCGTTGGTTTAGTGCCCCCGTGAATAGCGTTTTTATTGCAACTTTTGCGCTTTTTGCTCCAGCTTTACGCCGAAAACTTCTGAAAGCTGCCTCCCAATTTTTGCTAAAAGATCCTTGCCCTTTTAATAATGTCACTAAGAATATCCAATTCAGTGTTGTGAGCCATTCAAAAACATGAAAAATTGTAAAAAGAAATATGATATTTAATTATCCTCCCCAATGTCATTTGTAAGTGTAATTGTTTGCTCAAGGCACATCTTATTTGAAGATTGGCAGCATTCTTGTGATAAACAAGAAAACAGGGGAGGTGTTCTTGCTCCAAAAGTCAAGCGGGTCCAAAACAAGACTGGACAATGCATAGCAATGCAGAGTAGACTTCCATTCTGATGTGAAATTAAGATACAAAAGGGTATAATTTTGATGAAATAGACAATTCAAACAATCTCACGATTTTCACTTTTTGGCCAATTGTTTGCGCTTTTTCCCTCCAGCCATCTGGAATCACTGGGTCTATAGCCGACCCATTAAAAAATCAGCACCTCAGTCTCCGTACTAACTTTTCAGAAAGTATGGCACGTGTTTGCCTGAGAGTGACTAACTATTCAGATTTATTGAGTACAAACCTTATAAAATTGTTCTCCGACACTAAGAGTAAGGATTTTCGAGTGATATGCCACGGGCAGATGTTCCTGATGCACAAATTCTTGCTCCGGATCTTTTCTGATGACCCTTTGGTGTGCCAAAAAGAGGATGTGGAAATGCGGATTGATGATATCCAGCCTAGAATTGTGCAGCAATTCCTGTCAATTCTTTACTTCGGTAACTATGTGGTTCATTTCCTCGGCTAGGAGGGATTCATAAACATTTTGGATTTCATGAAATTACTTTCTACTCGTTTTAAGTTTAAATGCCATTCTTCAGTTAAAAGTGTCATGAAGTCTTGAAGAGACATTTTCAAGTTTGCTTAGCTTCGTGTGGTGCCCTGTATCAGGAGAGTACAACAGTGAGTTCAGCGCCCAATGAGAAATTTTGAACCAAGGCTGTCCCAAAAGAACTCACAGCAGTACACAATCTAATCAAATGCAGTGTAATGAAAAGTTGTGCCTAATTTAGTTTAAGGTTTAGTTACGTTGTTTAAGTTACTTCTCAGGAACCCAATGATATATATTATAGATACACAAAGTTTGGTAATCATTCTTCCTTGATTTGGGGTTCATGGCTGCAAATTGTTTGTAGATAACCAATAATCAAATGGAGTAATGTCAAAGATGTCTTTTTGGACTTCAACTGATTCAAAGCCACTTTTGTCAATAGTAGCTAAAAAAGTTAGTTGTGTATATTGTAAGCCTTACTGAAGAGGTGTCATTATATTTTCATAGGTTGATGAGTGCAAGATGGTTGACAGCAATGCCAAGTGTCGTTTATTTTCAACAGCCAGGCAATTAAAAATGTATTTTCAAAGTGAAATAGCTTGCAACTTGCCCAAGAATTTGTTTTTAAATCATTCAAGACATGTTCAAAAGATAATGAAGAGTCATTGAAGCTGTATATCTATCGCTATAATCCAGAGCATTTTGCTAATATGTGTTTGATTTAGGTTTGGTACTATTGTTAATGACCTATTTTGGGACTGAATTGGAAGGTCAAAATATACGCCACCTGGGACATTGAACTCAGTGCCTTACTCGTGTAAGACTGGGCGCTAGGCTTATGTTTTGAGTTAGACTAGACATGACAGTTTCAGTGCAAGTTTGCCTAGAGAAAAAGGTGAAAGAAGGTGGGTTGTGTATATAGGCCTTGCTTCTAGACCTCCATGCTCTTTCCTAGATTGTTTGGATGGATTTGAGAATGTTAATTTTTTAATGATCACCTGCTTTACACAAAGTTAAAGCGTTCTCCGTAGCAATTAATGTTTCTGTTTATTTTGATTTCTTTGTGACATTCTAACATACCCAAAATGGGAACATATCTTTTGTTGCACAGGTTTAATTTCTTTAGTAAAACAAATAGTGTACATTGTACTATTTGAAGTTGTTCAATGCAAGTAAAATGACCTGAAATGCGTTAAAACCAGGCATTGTATGGCAAAAATTTGGTAAGATAATTGTTTGATATTAATCAATGAGAAACGAAGATAAATGTCTCTAAAACTTCTTTTGTAAGTTGAAGAAACAATTTTAAACCACTTTAGCAATATAATAGTCAAACTGAGGGTTATTTGTTGTGTCAATCTCAAATCCAAAGAGAAAGGCAAGTTGGTATGTAGGCTAGTGCCCTGTATCAGAACCTTCAATTTTGTTCCAAGACATCAAGGCTGAAGTTACTCTTCAAACATCATTAACTGCAATCGCATCAACAGCAGATTCAAATTATGTATTTTTCAATTGGAAATATAAAAGGTGGCTTATATAACGGGGCTTAAAACATTGAAAGTACGTTTAAGGATGTCTGAAGAGTAGCCAAAGCCATATTTAACTCTTTGAGGCACAGCTTTTTAATTAAGATGTGTTTGGTTTGAATCTGAAACCCTTACGAACGCATTGTTTTGGAAGGGAATTGTAAGTTCATAATTCTGCGGTGGTGGTGCGCTGAACTGAGTATCGTATTCTTCTCATACAGGGCACTAATCCAGGCAAATAAGTCTAATAAACACCTTCATTATTCTTTTTCTCTACCCTAACTTGCACTATGGACTCCCCTGTCTAGGTCAGTGCATAGATCAAAGAAAAAATCTGTAACATTTTGAAACGCTTTGATGGTGTCGGTCGAATGGTGAAATAGATAAAAACATATTTTAGTTAATTCGTCTATGACTACACCGACTAGAAATTCATATCCAAAATTGTGCCCAATTCAGTTTTTCAAATAGACCACTTTGGATAACGGTCCTATATATAGTAAATTTTGACTGCCTTTACGATTGATGACGTCGATATTTACGTGATTAAATTTATTTGTTTTTATTGATTTCATTTCATATGTCTTTAATTGGCCGCTTTCCTAGATTTAACATTCGTTTTAGGCGAGACGCAAGTTGAGCACTCTGACTTGAAGTCGATGCGATTGTGTGCACAACTCATGGGAATGTCAAATCTACTTCGAGAGCTGAAACTCTACATTATTGATGATAAGGTCGTCAAAAAAATGGTTGCAAATCGTATGGATGGCCAATCCAAACAAAAATCGAAGGAATCTCTTGCCCAGATGTTGGTTCCCAAAGAAAGCTGCTTTTCCACCGTCTGGCTTCCAGACTCTCATGATGAACCTGATCTGAAAACTCAAAAGATCCCGAAGTTGAATAGTATTCACCCATACTGTTTCACAACATGTGAACCCAGGGATTCTAATATACGCTCAAATCCTTTTGAAAGGCCTCTTACAAGTATGAAAAAATCTGTTCTGTGGGATGCAGATAACTCTATGAATCCATTTGGGAACATTTCAACTGCTTGCTATTTATGTGGCGAGGACTTCCATTGTAGAGAAGAATTGATCCGTCATTCCCGGTTCTATCACCTTGGTTGAAATATGTTTTAACCGGTTTACCGTTGTTCTTGTAATTCTATTGAATGTAGGATTAAATGAAGACGAAGTAAATGGATAATCTTTTTTTATTCTTGCTTCATGGAAGAAATTCAAGGTAGAGCGAATGAGATT
Source organism: Tigriopus californicus (assembly GCF_007210705.1). Lineage (NCBI taxonomy): Eukaryota > Metazoa > Arthropoda > Copepoda > Harpacticoida > Harpacticidae > Tigriopus > Tigriopus californicus. The sequence continues at coordinate 10,384,613 of NC_081442.1, forward strand.
CATAACAAGCCAAAGTTTCCGATTAGGAATGGTCACACGATAGTATTTGCTCTGGGTCACAAAACAAAGTCTTGGATAAATAAAATTTGGAGAGATTGATTGCACATTTGTGGAGGAGTTTTTACGATTTGACAAAGATTTTCAAGTGTTTCAATGCGAAAATTGAGACATTCTTTGTGACCACAGAGCAAAGTAAAGTTCATATAATATAATGTTGTTTACCTTAGAAACTAGGATAACATTGCACATCAAACTGACAAAACGGGTTTCAAAGTAACGCGTTAGTGGGTTAGGAAGAATACTTGAAGGTTCCAACCGATTCGAGGTTGTTTCAGGAAGATGATATTTATATGGTTAGAATGGAATGATTTAGTAGCTACCTGGTAAGGGCTTGTTTGGAGGGTCACCATGGTTTAGGCCATTTGGGAACTTGCTAGAGGATTATTATTTCAATAACCGCTCTATGTCTTTATAGGTACAAGAGTATTTACATAAGTACTATTACATATGTCATGTCGCTTGGATGTCTCAGAAAAGGTCATCATAAATGTTCAAATTAAACATGTGGTGTTTTACAGAGTCATTCATTCCAGAGGTTATGTTTATAATGTATATGCTCTGTGACGTCACGGGAGGAAAGATCAGTGCAGCTGATCTTTGAATATTGTTGAGTTGATAGAAACCCGTCACCATCTCTGGTCGAGAGCCTAGAGATTCAGCCCCATGTTAGTTAAAATTTTAGTATTGTGGCCCTTAAGGTTTAATATTGCAAACGGTCCGTCTAATGCCAAAATTTGCGTTGCTGGTGGAGTGGTTATTGTTGTCGTTTTGTGGTTTTCGAATTTCTTCATACATGAGATACTGCTTCAGTTTTCTTTCGTGTTACCCCTTCGCTGTGGAGTCGTCCTTCATTGTAGTCTTCGAATTACTGGTTCGGTTTGATGAATGGTTTGGCATCCCGCCCTCAATTAGCTTACTTGCAAAAGCATGCTAGCAAAATTGGAGTTGGAGAATTTGAAGTGGCGTTTGTCGTAAAACTTCAAGAGGGCCGGACTGTACGGATGGTTCTCCTTGAGATGAAGGTAATGGACCTCAGGCTCGGACGTGGTATGACCGCAGTCTTCGCACACGTACATCTGGAGATGGACAAGGAGAAAAGAGATAACGTGATTAATGGCCAACTTCAAAAATGAACAAGCGTGAAGTGGCCACATTGAAGAACTACTTTGCTATTGAAGTTCATGCTTCGAAAATGTTAATGCAATCATCAAGCAATGTTGCTCATGGGATTGACCATTAAAAATTGACTCATGTTTTTTCTTCTCTTAGATGATTTATTGTAATCACTTTGGGACTTAGATTAGTTTGGTTCTGCATATGAAATGTCTAGCCAGAGATGAAGGAAACTTAATGAGATGATCGTATCTTATTGTATAATCACTTGCAAACGACATGATGAAATGTTTGAGTAGTCATTACAAGTGATGCCTGGTTACTATTTTTTTTCGTTCAAAATTCATAAAAATCCAACATTTGCAGCATTGTGTGCTTTCACTTGCCTCCAGTTTAAGTTTGAAAAAAAAGTTTCAATTTTACTAATGTCTATTTTGAAATTACCTTTGAGCGCCGCTGTTTGTAGTCATACTGATGAGCAACACCATGAACTTTCAAACAGTGGGATTCAAGAGAGCATCGTTGAGTGAACGACTTCTCACAGAGATTGCACTTGTACGGACGCACACCTGGAAACCGAACCCCAAATGGATTATGAAAACATCATAATGTAAGATTATTCCATTTTGCAGCCACCAATGATTTTACTCACCTGTGTGGGTCCTGGTATGACGTTTAAGGTCGAATGTGTCATTGAAGCCCTTTCCGCAAAAGGTGCAGAGGTATCGCTTTGTATCGCTGTGGCACTTCATGTGGCGATTCAGGAGTCGTTGGAGACTGAACACCTTGGAGCAGATACGGCACTGGAACTTGGAGGGATCGCATTGGGGCCGAGCGGGTGGAAGTTTTTCGTCGGGTTTGACCGCAGTGTCGGAGGAAAGTGGGTTCTTAATTCCATGGCCACCATTGATTAGCTCTATTTGAGCATCTGCGGGAATCCCAATCTGCAAATCACAAAAGTACGTGAAGATTTGATCATGAATGCCAGTTTTTATTGGAGACTTACCCTCTGTGAGATGATTTGAATTCTCATCTTTAAAGATGGAATATTGCTGATATCATCCTCGTCTGTGGACAAGGACTTCTTTCGGTTTGGAGATCCTTTCATCTTTCCTCCTCCGTTTGAACTTGGGCTTCCCATGGGAGAATTGGGTGTGGACGACATGGACATGGGAGAGTAGGCGTGCTGGTTGAATGAGTCGCTAGTCATGTCACCCCCCTCATGGCCTCCTTGAAGATCAGACACTTCCATTTTCACCAAGTTGGAAGTGTTGTACATTGGCGTATTGGGAAGGGTTACAGGAATCTCCTGTTTGATGAGCCCCTTGAGAGCAGAAGCCGGTAGAGGCTCAACCAAGCTTCGGAGTGAAACTGGGGCTTGGGGTAATGAAGTATGAGAAATGGAATTGTTATTCCCGCCCTCTTGTGGAATGGGAATGGTCGGCAAGGTACCAAGATTCACGGAGGTTCCATCCATGGCTTTAGGCTCTTCCTTGACTCGGACTACATTAGACAAAGTAATACTGTGAGTTGTGGGAACGGGCCCTTGAAGGGTGGCCACATTCTGAAGTCTTTCCAAGGTAACAGGTTTCGACGGCATCAGGCTACTTGGGTACCCGGTAGTGGTGAGGAGATGTCCGTTCATAGAACTTCCCGTGGTGGGAGGCCCTAGTGGAGCCATGGTTAATGGCATTTGAGGCATCACGAGCCCCGAGCATGAAGTGTTCACTGTAGTGAAGCCCATTGTATTGGCCACGGTCACATGCTGGAAGTCTGCCAGATTGATATCGCTAAGGTCATCGTAGAGGCTCTGAGAAAAGGTATCGGTTCCAATGTCCAGGAAGGTTGCGGAAGAGTCAGGCACTGGCACAGAGGCGGAGAACTGAAGCATGTTCTCTTGTGAGGTGTCCAAGGCAATTGTAGTAATATCTGGAGGTTTTTCGACAACATGGTGAGTGGCATAAGGGTATTCCGATTTCAAATTGATGTTGTCTAATACTGTTAAGGGGCTCAAATCGGCATTGTCTGCCAACCACTTTTGAGTGGGTGAGTCCGGATACTCAAAGCTGTCCAGGTCCAATTGACCCGATTCTTCATTGCCAGTTGGGGAGCCATGCTCTTGGCCATTGGCATTCCCACCTTTAAATTGGTTGGAATTGGCGTCTCTCTGAAAATTGCCGCCTTGTCCGCTTCCACTTGAGTTTGAAGATTCCGAACCAGACGTCCCGTCAGTTGGCGGGCTTTGATGTGGCGAGTTGTGTCCATTGGATTCAAGGGTAATCGTTTGACCATTGACTTGTCCCATTGGAGGAGGTCTTGCATACAAACAAAATGGCGATAATCTCTGGCTCTCGCGGATGTTTTGGCCATTGGCCCTCCTCCTGGATTGGAACCATAGAGCGATCTTGCACAATCCGGACTCTGAGTTTCTTCGGAGAAACTTGGCTTTCCTGTTTCTTTTCCTACTCTGGGTGCTCTTTTGGTTCTCTTCACCTTTCCCATCGTTTTCATTGGAGATCGGGGATTGATGGCGGTGGTTCCCCAGTTTCATTGGTGATGAAGAGCCCTCTATTGTGACAGCATGATTTGCGTGATTCTCTTTGTTTTCATCCCTGAGCTGGTCGGCTAGATGGTGTGATATTTCCTCAAAGAGTTCTGGAAAGATGTCAAGAAAAGACACAATCAGGCATCATCATCATAATGGACAATAGCTTGGTAAGATCTCCCACATCCCCGGCTCTTTAAGTTGGCTCTATGAGTGTGAATGACCCAGATCTATAGCCTAAAAACTTGTCAATAGGCATTGATGAATGTGCAAAGGGCAAGAAGCAACTTTCCAGCAATTAATCATGCAGTCGTGAAGTCGCGAACCCAGTATGACCACACTCGACACCATGGTGATTCCGTTTAGAATTGAGGCCATGAAGCCATTGAAAAGAGGATTTAAATATCATATCCCTCACTTGCTTTGAGCTGGAGGGGATGCCTTCTCGGGGCAATGCACTTCTTTGATTTGTGAAAGTGTACCGAGATTGCAACCAAGGTGTTTGGAATTCCTAGATGGTACGAGATGAACCACTATTAATCACAATGGAAGTGGACAAGAATATTAAATGTCTATAACCGAGAGATCAGTTTGTAGTTCGAGCAGGTCGGGAATGTTACTTGAAGCTCCACCACTTTCGCCACATGAGTTCCATTACAATTCCTCATGAGCTGTCAGACAAGATACAGGCCTTGTTGAAATAAGTGCACTTCTTCCACGAGCATAAATTACTTGGCAGGTTAGGTGGCGAAAACAAAATTTCAATTACATTTGGTTCATCCTTTTGCAATCACGAGGAAGGAAAATGCCTTTGAAATTCATATTTCTAACCAAGTCCAGCCGAATGACAGACAACACCAACAAAAAGAACGCCGCATGTGAAAAGATTTTTGTCGCTAAAATCCACAAGGCAGCCGATGGATGAGGCTGGATCGTCTTCTCTTCCCCCAAGAATGAATATTCTAACGGTCTTCATCAACCATGCATTCATATTTGAATCAAAATTTTGAGATTGGACTCATGATGGATTCTGATTCTCACTTCATTTGGTGTTGAATATTTCAACCACACTTTGATCTATTAGTATTTGAATGCACACATTTCAGCGTTTCCAACTGAAGAGATGTGTCTGGTTGGTTTAGAGAGGCAATCAGAGAGGTTCTATTTGTCACCTAGCTCTTCTCGCCTTTGATCGCATCGCAATCTTTCTTCGTTTTGCGCTCGAGGCAAAAATGCGGCTAGCGTTAGCACCACCATCAAGTGAGGAATGAAATTGATGGAGGTATCAAGAAGTCAGGGGAGAAGAATAATGATAGTGATACCTGACCAACACTTTTCCCAGATGGAACAAAAAATCCCACAGACTCAGTTAAGCATCTCGTTTTTAAAAACGTCAATTGGGACATGGCTATAGGTATCAGTTTGCTTACGATTTCAAATACATGTTCCAAAATGTATGTAGGATACTGTGCCTAGTTTCCTTGATTTTGCTTCGGGCAGTAGAGTAGGTTGAAGTCTATTCATAGAATAATTACAAAATATTGAGCCCGAAAAGAAGAAACATGGAAACGTTTTGAGTGGGTGTTAGTGGAGTTCGTTCATCATAGCGGAGAACAGGGATTGATGAGATGCTGAACTTTGTCGGTTTTCTCACATGCTTATCACTCTCGAGACGTGTTTCACCTATTAAGTACTAGTACTGGTTGCTAAAAAGACACAAATCAATGGCGTGCAAAAATGCACGCGCGGCCAGTGTCTTCAAGATTTATGAACCACTTCCACGGTATTTAGCATTCGAAACTTTTTTCTCTGCAACCTCTCTGCGACTCAAAACATCTGCGAAGGATTACCAAACTGGTAATTGTTAATCATAGTAGGAAGACCTTTTTACTTGGAAAGGGAGACTAATCCTTGGACGTACGAGGGTGGTACCAAACAAATCGGGACAATCTTTATGAAAATCTTGCGTTTGAAATTTTCCCTACAAAACTGAGTTCATGTGAAAGATCCAACTCTTACGATTCTGATGATATAGTGTTTGCTTTGGTGTGTTATTTGGTTCTGAAGAAATTTGTATGCAAAGTAAAGTAGTCTGAGCCACCCCTTCAGAATTTGTGCAAATTGACCATACCCAGCACAAAGCAATGCCTCACATCTCCTAGAAAACCAGGGGTTTCTTGGCCAAAAGGATGATCAAGGTGTTGCTCCATGCACCTTTACAGTCCAGATTTGGCACCCAGACTTCTGACTTTTTCCACAGCTAAAGTTCAAGCTTTTTGGACACAGATATGCCATCAATTTTGAGCTTAAAGTTGCTGTGAAAGGGTGCTTCGGGATCCCTGCCAAGGAGGCCTCTAACATGTTAATGACAACTAGAAGAAGAGGATGCATCAGGGGATTGTTTTGCACAGTGACTGTCGAAAAATGTTGCAAATCAAGTTTATATGTCTTTTTTTGGTTATAGAGCAAACTCAGCAGTCCTGATTTGTTTGGTACCCCCCTCGTACTTTATAAAACTAGTCACGGAGAAGCTCGATGTGAAAGTGTGATATCAAAGTGTGCTTCTAAGAAATCCGGGACTTTTACGTTATTACAATGGACATTGGCCACTGCGACAAACGCCCAACTTCCCAAATTTCTTGGAGATTGGACTTTTTGTACCTGTTTCTTTTTGGTTCGAGATGTCTGAGTGATACATGCTAAATAGTTGTTTTATGGCGCATGAATTGGTGTGCTTGGAATACAAGGAAGGAAACGCCCCGAAGGCATTGAGGGGATGCATTACAATAAAGACAAAGCCTTCAGACATTTTAGAGAATACCCGTTTGACAATGGTGACAATTCGAGGAATCTGACGTCAGGCCATTTGTTGCTCAAGACAACTGAAACGCCCAACCCAATGCCATAAATGCGCCACTTAGTTGACACCTTTCACTATGCAACAACAAATCTGTGTCAAAGGGATCGACTTCGACGAAACAAGATACTCTGTGTAGCTGTATCCATTTGATGGGGGAAGATTGGGGTTCCACAAGGGTTTATCTTGGCTACCAATTTCTAGTCGTAACCTAGAGACGTGGACGTTTTAACGACTTGAACGTGATGATTACAAGATGCTATAAAAATCTAGGGCTTGTTGTACCCAATGTGCTCTTGTGTCAGTTGTTGGTTAGTGATTTGAATCACGCAAAGTCCGCTTGCACCTTTTCATTACTATTGTTGTCATCCGGAATATTCGCCAAGTTGTATCTTCCCTACCGAGATTTCCAATTGTGACCATGATTTATGAACCTAATCTGAGGAACTTCTTTTTGCGCCTGGATGCAATTAATTGAACTTAATTGGTCAGTTAATGATGCTCCATTAACCAGGCAGCTTTGTCGATGTTAAGTTGATCTCCCCCAGGTGTGATTTTGAATGAAATCCCTTGTAATTTCCTTTGAAGTACTCGCTCTCTCAGAACTAAGAGCAAACGTGTTGGAGACCTTCCATCTGAAATCCTTCTTCTCCACGCCTAATCACTCAGAAATGAGGATCAGAGTTCAACGGAGGTATTGAGTTTTACGATCTGCCCTGTTCTTTTCGTCATTAGAAATCCCGATGGTTATCTCCATATTTCATGGCTTGATTTTACAACTCATTATTTTACCATCCTCGACGGTACACTTAAGCTTTAATTCCGAGAATAGCTCAATCTCTCGTCTTAAAATAACCATGTTGGAGAAATCTGGCCGCAAAGCCTCAGGAAATGCACTTCTCAGAGATCTTCAGATCCAATCTTGTGGGGGGGGGTGTTTCTTCCGAATCGGCTAAATGGCCAATTTTGAGGGTGACAATATGTATTTTTACCTCATCGTCATTGCAAGGGGTATCAATGCCAAGTATAACTAAAAGGAATGTAAACCGCATCACTTGTCGCTGGAACCATTATTCCTATTATGTACCAGAGGAAACTTGTTGGATCTTTCAGTCGATCCAGAAACGCAGATTAAATGCGAGTTTGGTCACGAAATTGTACTCGCCAACTCAAGTTCAGCAAAATCATTTTGCATTATGTAGATCCAAGATAAGACGGATTCGCTTTCGAAGCTGGGCAACCCAATTTCATCCACCTTCATTTGAACTACTTTTGCCTTCGAAAGCGTAGAAAAGAGTTCCTATGAAATGAATGTTTATACCCAGTTTGTATGACGATGTTGGCATTTCAACAGACCTTCCCATATGGTAATTGTTTACAAGACAGTGTGCACCGTATAAGTATGCCTTTAATATTGATTAGCTTACTTTAGTAACGGATGATAATAAATTTCACGGTCCATTTTCCTGTTTTCTCCCCTCATGACTTCTTTTGATTCTTAATTTCCTCTTAGGCCTTCCCTCATTTATCTCAGTTGAACAAAGCGTCTGACATGCCATTGTCTCAACTTGGCATCACTGAATTAATTAGACAATATCGAGGCAAAAAAGGTAGCTTGCCGACTCATTTCCAGCCATTGTCAAGGTGTGAAGAAACTTTGGTCCAGTGGCATTGAATCATGGGCGCCTTAGATAGAAGTGAAAACAGTGGTTATTCAGATCAAGACCCATTTAGAGGTAACAGGTGGCCTCCTACCCCGTCCAATCAGGGACTTGCCTTTAGACACTTGCTCTGCATACGAATGGGTTGGTTTCCCAACACATAATTGGCCAATTTGAAAGGCGAACTAGTGTTCTTGGCTCACCTCCAACTTCGAAGACATAAGTCCAAGTCCCAATCTATATGTTTCTCCAACCCGAATTGTAGCAACACCTGGGCCCCCTCATCTGACTCGACAAATTACTCTTCTCTCCAAAAGCCCGGGATCGTCGAGTTTGAGGGTTTCTACTTCGTTTTGGTGTATGGTTCATTTTAGAAACATATTGGGTCGAATGAATCGAGCCATGTTGCATGCAAGTGGGCCGTCCTACTGGTAATTTGAAGATGAATTTAATATTTGTATGGACTGGACTGGAGGGTTCGTTGGAGCTCTCCAAAGGGCCTGGATGGTGTATTGGCTAGAATGGTCAGGCTGTCTCCGTTGAGGATCACCAAAGCTATTTGCTCAAAAAAAGAAGAAATCCGACCGTCAGCTGGTGATATATATTCAACTCACCAACTGCCATGATTTCCGTGCAACAACCAAGCACTTTTTTTGGTTTGGAGGTGGCAATTTCTGGCATCATAGGTTCAAAATGTTTCCTATAGAGGAGGGGCAAGGAGGGGCATATTTGATGTATGGGAATAGCCACTGACCAGACCAAGATTCTTGTCTCGAAGTTTAATATCGAAGGTGAACAATGTAAAATAGTATATTTCAGTTGTCTTCCTTTTAGAGGGATTATCCGTGATAGAAAGACCAGCAAGTCGTGCCTTTTAATAGGTGGATGTGAGGAGCTACTCGGGACATTGCTGTCTTTCAATATACCAAGATTCGTGTCTGGATTGGATTGCCTGGAGCTAAATTCGCTCTGAACGTTTAGGGTGTCGTCTCTTACTGGTGTGATCCTGGAAGTTTTCCAAGTTTCGCCCGTGGCCAAACTCATATATATGGAGATGATCATATTTTCGATCTGTATGACTTTCAGACCCAGATGACTGAACCATCGAACTGGGGTCTGCGATTTATTGACCCGTCGTTTCCAAGATGGTTTAGCCAATTGGCAGCACTTGCCAAGTTCAAAATTGCCATTTTCAGTCATTGAACCTCGAAATAGCAAAGATAATGGGCAAGTTGCCAAGTTTCAATTATCGTAAAATGCCGTTGCCGACGAGCAATCACAATTTTAAGACAAGGCATGAAAGCCAGATTAGCGGAGCAATTACCAATCTCTCTCAAATTGATTGAGCTTAGCTAAAGGGATTTCAGAGCTTGCCATTTGGTGTGATAAGGGTGAAGCCTATGACTTTGGCCAACACATGGTCCCTAAGGGAAGAGCAACCATCGATTTGATCGCCAGGGTATGTTATGTCATCGCCAACACCACCATGCTTTTTGAGATCAAATTGATACCACCAATAATATCCAGATGTCTCCAAAATGCATTGATGCACGTCCAAAAGAGACGAGCTTGCCATTTCCAACCCCTTACTTCTCTCAGTACGTACCAATCCTCCGGTTCGTTCTTTTCACCAACCCTCTTGGTTCCTCGCTTCAATCGCCACCTCTACGGTTTTCTTAGTAGACCAAAAGTAAGTCAATGACCCCCTGTTCCCCACACACTTACTTACTCACGCACGCACTCAGGCAGGCACGCACTCACGTGTGTGAAGCTCTCCCTTGGTTGCAATCCCGGCAGGCTCCTCTCTCTCAACGTCATGTTCATATGTGTGATCAACGATGCAAACCAACAAGACGATGGCTCGTTGCACTACTTGTGTGCGTAAGATTGAGTAATTATTGTAATCCCCCGAGATTGATTTGTGTACCATTTATATTCGAGTACTCGGACGAGATATTTGCAATGGGCCCTTTGGGGGCTTTTTCACTCTTGCCAATCTCGTCCTGGATGAGCATCTCTGGACACCGGAATAGTAGACCAATTGCGAAGCATGATGGACAATTTTAGATCTAGCGTTGGAGAGTATCCCAAGCGTCTTGATCCAATTCCACTACATCCATCCAAGTTTTGCCAAGCCGTCACATAAGAGGTGAGGGAGGAGGAGAAGGAGGAGGGTGAGGAGGAGGAGGCGAAGCAGAAGAAGAAGAAGAAGAACATTGAAATCTGTGGTCGATGGTTGCTTTGTATGGTGCCAGTCTGGCTCAAATTGAATGTGGTAGGCAGGTTCAAGCTCTCGAGTCAACATATGTGCTTTTTCTTGCAGCGGAAACAATTTGGATTGTCGGACAGGGCCTCCCACCAGCATGATTATGCAACATATTTTCCTCTTCTCCTTTGAAACTGGCATGAAGGGGACCTTCATTCAGGCTCCGATGTTTCCCGAACCGAAGAATGTGGGGGCTTTGGTGGGATAACGATTGGCTTCCTTGTACTGATCCCAAGATGGGATGGGTTTTGCTCGGTTCCAAGAGTACACACGACTGTATGTATCACGCGTCAATGCCCGATGAATTATCGTTGGATCATCAATCATAGTGGTCGGGAGGAAAAGATGCCAAATTGTCATTCAAACGCTCGACCATTTTGATGATTCAACGCACAGGGTGGCCTATGAAAACATGGAGTCCATTCAAACACGAATCTGGAGACAATCTTCCCATCCCACCCTGTGAATTCATGATTCTCCCACATCATCCATTGATATGGAAGCCAAACCACCGAGGTCCATGGGAAGCTCTCAGAGCTGAAGAGGGAAGGTAGAGAGTCTCTTTCTGTCTTTCTCTCTACCTGTCAGTCTCCACTTCCGAAATTTGAAGAGATGTGATGGGAAGTTGGTGGGTTGAAGTCCTCATAATGAGGTATTGTTTCAATTTCCTGACGATGGGAATTTTTCTTCTTCTTGCAAAAGCCAAGAAGCATCATCATCATTATCAAACGTTTGATTGAGCTGTGTAGGCAATCTTTGGGATGGTTCACAAAGCTTGGGGGGTTCCAACTTATAATTGCACCCTTTTGTCAATGTCCAGAATAGGAAAAAAAGAAGACTAATGATTGGCTTGATCTCTAATGAACCATGTGGATGCCAAACAAATCCTCGATGACTTTCATCTACCAACTAGTTCAAGCAGTGATCAGCCAATTCATCTTGGATGGCTCATTTACATTCCTGCCCAGAGGTAAACCAATTGTGGAAGGCCATTGGGAAGTTGGACTACCGCCTTGGGGATTGGCAATCAAGCATTCCCTTCGATAATCCCATTTCAAATGGGATATCAATTTTACTAGAAGACAGCCCCGAGATGACTTTCGCTTGACCCAGAAGTGGCGGATGAAATGCTCTCAAATATTTACACAACTCCGCCTTTTTATGAGATCGTTTTCATGGAGCAAAAACTAAGCACCATTCACTGGAACCAGTATCGTGGCGATGGTGGGGTGCCTCAAGGCAGAGAACTTGCTCCTACCGGTGAAGCAAGTTTGCTCCTCGGAAAAGAGGAGAGACGGAGAGAGACAAGTTGTTGTTGTCTTCTTGTCTTCTCTCTCCGCCGATCCTGTGATGGAAAAATGGCTACCTGCACGCCAAACGACGATTCGCTGGTTCTCCAAGCCGGGCTCTTGCCAAAGTAGGTCATGGTGATTCTCTCAGGCAACAAACTTGTAGCTCTGCTTTGGCCAATGCCGTCATTTGGTGCCTTAGAATCGGGCATCTGGTACTACAACGAAATTGGCCTTTTTTCTTCCCTCCTTCCTCCTCCGTTCCTTGGAACGAACATTCACTTTTGTTGTTGCCTTTAAAGAGGTGGCGGCGAGTAGGGAGGGCACGACTGGACTGCAGTAAATACCACAACAATTTTATGGGAAGATCCACTTTATGTTGCCCAGATAAGGATTTGATAGGACTACAACTAGTAGAGAGGCTTTTAATTAGACTTTGGATTAACGTCCTCAGGAATGTGGGAGGGAGGGGATAATCAGTCCTATTTCAAGCCGCAGCCTTTATCTTTTCAGATTCCTTACTTGTCAATTGAGCTTCAAGCTCTCCTCAATTGACTCAAAGGGAAAAGAAATGACTGGAGGGAAGTAAGATTCATTGTACACAAAAAGTGAGACAAGTCTGGTTTTCAAGAGTTTTTGCTCCCTCCCTCCAAATGGCTCACCCGGCGTCTCTCCCATAAATCTGAAGAGACGGAATTCCCAACCACCCCTATCGCTATCCAAGTAACAAACGAAAGGGGTTGGGGTCCATTTCTCGGATGGTTTTCGAGTTAATGGAGCCTAGGCTTGGGGTTGACAGTTTGGAATTGAGTCCTCATTTAAGCGAACTAATGCGAGTGACCTCTTGTTGAGGGCTGAAAGACTCCTCCTTCAACTGATGTATTTCGCCAATGATCAATGAGCCTCCAGAATGAATAATCATTAAATCAAATGTATCCGTTTCATGTTTAATTCAAAGCAAGGCTATTTTCTAAATTTCCAAGTGCGCAGACTTTTCAAGAGATAATCATTAAGCATGCTGTTTCATGTGAAGGGATCATAAAGTGAAGCTGTTTTAAAGCTTATTTGAATTTCTCAAGAGATGCTGCGTTACAACAGGGTGATTGGGAGAAATGGAATGCTTTGTTCTAGAAGTTAAATCTAATTGATTACACACAATTGCTAATTTTCGTGTCCGAACTCGTCGTTCCTAATTAGAGTCTCGAGAAGTGTTTAATTCCAGCTGACTGGACGATGGTTCACAACCAGGGATTAACCATTCATTGATCAACAAAGTCTCGCAATTGGATTGAACCTATTCATACCATCACCCGGTTCGAGCACCCTTATGATTAGCGATTCATTAACCTAAAATTATATCACATGATGAATTATCTTGATCAAGGAAGAAGCGCAATCTATAAACAATTTTGCTCCTAAGTCTCTTGAAGGTAAATTAAAGAATTCTATAGCTGCTTCTGGTGTCATAAAACCATATCAAAATCGTGCACCCTCAAAAACGAGAGGGCGTCATTGCTCTGAATGGAATCTATAGCTTGATCACCCGACCAATGGCAGCAGTAAGTAGGATCAAGCATTGAAACCACATGGTGGCTGCTATCCCTTTATTGTCGCACAAAAGGTGGGAGGTGCCATTCAGAATTGCCTACCTTGACGTCTAGTCTTGACCCCAGCTTCTTCTTCTTCTTCTTCCTCCTCCTCCTTGACCAATTCCTGCGCAGTCGAAGCTTCCTGGAGCTTTTCTGGGCGGCATTCGTCTTGGTCCAATGAAACGTTGGTGATTGTAGAAGGGGCAAGAATGTCTGGTAGTTGATCGTCCAATTGGGATTCAGATTGAGGGGTCACTCTTAGTTCACTTAGCACGTCAAAACATTTATCAAAATTGGGTTTTGAGTAGTCAAACATGCCGAAGGGGTCCTTCAAGGGCATTGATCCATCATTGGAGGAGATCAACGATTGCTGGACCTCCATGAGGCGATGTCTTATTGCAAATATTTTCGGCATGGTGGACCGATGAATAACTTATGTGACTAACTATTTTGTTTGTTCTTCTTTTGGAGGCTCAAGCACTGTTTGGTATCGTTGGATTCTGTCTTTCATAGTATGCGCGTGGGTCTGTTTTCTGCAAGATGTTGTTGAAAGGCATGAGTCAGAAATGTGGTGTCATTTCTGCCTCTGTGCACTCGCAGAGCGCTCCAATGTTACTGACACACTCGAGTTCAAAGACGTGGTTCCAATGAGTGTGTGTGTGTGGCGATGGTAGTGGTGGAGTGTGTGTGTTTTCGGCCATGGAGGCCCTCTTCTGGGGCTTCCAAGAGAGCTCTCTCTCTCAGCTATCTCGGGTATCATCCAATATTTATCACTGCTTCACTCAGAATCCCAATTCTTGATCTGATGTGTGTGCGTGTGTGTGGCTGGTCTGCTCAGTTGGCATGCCCATCTCGCGGCTTCAACCACTGTCCACTACCATGTTTTGAACACGTCAATAGTCTCGCTCCCTCTGTCGTTGAAGAACATTGGTAGGGACCAAGTTGGAGCGAGAAGACGTAAAATAGTCTGGCTATCGTTCAAGTCTCCAAGAGATAGAGAGAGAGTGCTGCCACTCGCGAGGCTCTCTACGTCGTTTTTTTTTCAACCAGACCAGAGTTGGTCGCTCCTTGAGCTAGGATGTTATTCTTCGAGCTCAAGATGGTCGAATTTATTTTGACTGTTCCTTGAATGTTATACTATTGTTCTTACATTTTTCTTAGGATTGAGTTAAATTGGTTCTCGTACCGTGTAATCAGTATACCTACAACTATAATAACAGTGACTATTGGTTAGTTGTTGGGCAGTTTGGTTGATGAAAAAGGGTTGGTCTCCTTTAATACCAATGAATACATAGCTAAATATAAGAAGCTGAATATCTGTGTTTATTCTATTGCTGGACGCAATTTTGTATTATTTTTCATATCAGAATGATAAGGTTTGTTAAACCTAAGATAGGGTGTGGTACATATTCCAAAGCTGATGCCAAAATTCATCCGGACCAATGGTATCTGAATTGACACACATCATGATGGATAGACTAGCCTGAACAATTTACCTTTCATAGCAATAATATAAAAGCAATAAGGAAAGTAATTGCTATATAGTACTTGGTTTTCAATTGCCAGCGAGCCCATCTCTGGACATGCTCTTTTCGAAACCAGGAAGAAGAACTTAGAACTTGCTAAGCAATCACATTTAGAGGCCATCCAACCCGGCAGCTTCTCTCAGACATTCTCCCGGCCTTTCATACTGCAAATCTTAAGAGAACGACTGAATGGGCCAACAGCCTAGTCACCATACAACAACCATTCTGGCAGCTAACTAACCAACCAACCAACCAACCAACCAACCAACCAACCAACCAACCAACCAACCAACCAACCAACCAACCAACCAACCAACCAACCAACCACCAACCGATGTTGGCCTAGAGTCACGCGTATCATTTCGGCAAGATCCCGAGCAACGATCTTTTGGAGTTCGGGCCGGCCCAATGAAACTCTGCCCGGGGATAACTTTTCTGGTCGTGCTTGATAGGAGAGCTAGAACGTAGTATACGTACATACACATATAAGCTACCGAAGCTCAAGAGAGCCCCAATGTAAATTGACATTGGGGGAACTGGTTCTTGATTATTTTGGGAATTTATTCAGAAAGAGCAATTCAAGGAGCTATTGATGGAAGCGGTTGTCGGGTCTGGATTGGGAATCGAGAGGTTTGAAGTGAGACTATTACAACCCAAAGGGATGATAGTAAGTTAGACAGACTAGTTGAGAAACGTTTGGTTGACGTTCATCTGTTGTCCAATTAACTCTGAAATAAGCAATATGGAAGTACTTGCTATCTAGTGGGATGTATTTTCTCCCTACAAATAGAAACCTGGATGGGTCCATAATAATAGATGAATTTCTGTCGATGCAGAGCGATATGAGCCGTCCATTCTTTTTAGAGTGAATGGCACAAGTGTTTTATTTGGTCTCTCTTGGCTTTTGGTTGGAAAAAGAAAAGCTACTGAATCTCTGCTTGGACCCCCAATGTGCACTAGTTGCCATTTGCAAGGGAGAGTATATACACATGTATTTTGACACAAACAATTTCTTATAGGTTATGAAAATACAACTCACTCAGCACTAAGGACATCCAAGCGAGCCATAACCTAGCCATTTCATTAAATGTTTGCTTCAACTTGGACTAAAAATCATATCCTATTTAAGAAACGATTTGATGGAGTTTTTTTGCCAAGACAGCCGTCGGGATATTGCCGTTATTGATATTATTTTTGTATATGGCAGTAATGCCTAGTATCTCGTGTATTGATAGCACTCTAATGTGGAGAGCCCTGCACACCTTGAGTTGTCCACGAAAAGCGAGAGAGGACGTTTTGTTTCCTGTTGGAAGTGGAATGCAGTGAGTTGCACTTACATCTATCTCTATCTCACTTGGACATCATTGCCAAAAGAGCCAAATCTTGGTGAGGGCTTACTCCCATCAACCACATCCTATGCAATTCCATCAGTAATGAGGATCTGGGAACCACTCCAATTATGGTTTTTTTTTCTTAATGGCCAGTGCATAAATTGCGAACGACAAGAAAAGAGCAATTCGAAACGAACTTCACGAACATTTCGCCCGGTTTTTTGGCGGCGACTCCCTAAAGCTTTTTTTCTGCTTGAACAGACATGGGATGATTAGTGGAAAATATCTTTAAAACCAATGAAAGGAAATTGAAGTCACAAATTGACTTTATTTCTTTGGTGGCCGCTTGTTGCATTGTATTGAAGACCTCAGAGAAGGAACCATCACCACCGTGCTGGCAGTGAGCTCCAAAGGAGACTTAATTGTGTTCGAAACCCTCTGCTAACAGATAGTCCAAACAACATGTCCATCTTCTCAATGGGGGAGAAATTGTTCAAGCTTCGTTGCTCCAAGTACTTGAAGAAAATCCTCTTCATATTCTCAGCACGCTCAAGAGCCGGCTGAGTGATGTTTTCCTTAACCCTCTTCGAGGATTTAATTTATTCTTTGATATGGTTTGTTAAACTTGGGCTGATCCCAAATACCTATTTCGAACACTTAAAGAATAACAATCAAGCCCCTAAAGCCACTAGGTAATCGGTCAATGTTCTTAAACTTGGGCAAAACTTTGAAATGATATTCTACTTCATCGGTCCAACCATTGGTAACCAGGGCAAACATTACATTTGATGGATTTGCTCACAAATGGAAAAAACCAGTCAAAGTTAAAGGGCTCCTTTATGACTACCGTACATCCGCCTTGGTGATGGATTTGCTCACAAATGGAAAAAACCAGTCAAAGTTAAAGGGCTCCTTTATGACGTACATCATGTCAAATCTGGTGTCCCTCAAGGGTCCATTCTAGGACCATTTTTCATTGTTTTTATTATTACGCTCCGACAGCTTGCCATCAACGCCAGAATCTCGCCATATGTCCAAGATCCAAAAATATTTTCGGAAACTGAGGGTTATTGTAGGACTTGTGGCGTCTGATAGAGAACTTGGACTATACAGACGCCTGAATTTTCCATCAATTACGAGGATCACGCAAAGTGATGGTTTCCAGTGGTTATGCAGAATGTGTTATTGCGATTAGCTCTTAAAGATACCAATAAAACCAATGGTTATAAATTGGCGCTAGAATGTCTTGTTAAAAGTCAAAGAACCATAGCTTCTATGAAGTTAACCCATGGACCCAAATTAATATCTACATTGGTTCCATAAAGCCATTGATTTTGATACATATTTGCAATTCCATTCGTGTACTTTCATAAAGATCCAACTTAAACCACTGAGTCATTGATACTTTTTGGAAAAGTTAATTTTCTGAGTTTTCAAAATTCAAAAAGGACCATGTAACTAAAAACTACGGTCCTGCCCTCTTGAAGAACATTTGCTTTTAATTTGATTAAGGTTAGGCACCTCTGTCAAGGTCTCCACTTGAGCTTCGTTTTGACTTCACATTAAGGTGGCTTTCGTCACAGATGGTGCACGTTCTGAGTAATTTGAGCATTGCAATTTCTGATCCGGCAATGTCTTTTGTTTATGTGAAAATACTTTTAGAGAAAACATATGAACTGGAAAATATATCGAAGTCTTGAAAAAAGTCGTGCAAAATGATGCAAAGTAACGGAAATGTTATATGAACTTAAAATCAGATTAGAAACATATCCAGTCTTAAAAGCAAAGAATTTAGAATCAATTATGGATGGTCATGGAGAAACACGATCAACAAAGAAACTCATCTTTTTGCACCTAGTACACACTAGGAAAATTTAATCACAAATACAGTGTTCCTCCCAATCATTTGTCGAAATTCGTTTACTTTGCATAAACCAAATGCCAACGTCAGATCGTTATTATGTTTTTGCCATTTCTACTTTTATGGTCATTATCACCATGCCAAATAATCATCCGCGTCTCCGACTCAAAGGAGCTCTCCAAATCCACCATCGTTTTGATTTATCATTTAACATTAGAGGATCTTGGTCCCACGTTGTCAATTTCAAGTCACGTTTGTCTTCAGCCTTCTTTTTGAATCAGTATTCTATTTTTTTTTCCTACGAAGAAGAGCACTGTTCTGATTCCAGAGTTACTTCGGAAGACGATATCTCTGATAATGACCAGGTTTGGAGAAGCGGATCGCAATTGCTGTCTGCCGTTGGAATGTAATTGATGTTAATACCCTGGACTTATCCGCGAGCATCGCACGAATCTCTCCCAAGATTCTCATTTCCGAAGAATAATTCTACTATGTTTTGTGTACTTTTAGTCTTCGTCCCTAACGGAGGGGGGAAAAGGCCAATCTTGCAATAAAGATTTATTATAAAAGAATGAAACAGAGCGGGATTAATGAAAAGACTTCACTTGAGAAACGAGTATGCAAATAGCTTTTTCACATTGGAGAGCTGTCATCTGGTCATTTACACACATGCATACGCACTCACTCAACAAAAAACATGTGGACTTGTTGGTCGGTTTTTTGTAAAGTGCATGATAATTAGTGCCCGACAATTCAATTGCTTAATCATGTACACAAAACATGTTAACCACGTAGTCATATAAACATAATAAAACGAAAACAGTACCTTCGATTTTATAGTAACTGAGACTTTTTTAAGAGCTTGTTCTGTTTTCATTTTTATCTGTTTTGAGCCGTTAAGATCTTTTTCAGTCAGAAACGTTCGGTGACATTGCATATTTGTCTTGTTACAAATTTTAACTACAAATCATATTTCACAACTCCAGTTTTGGAAATCCTTTTATAATTGTTTCATTGATTAATTACCCAAAGCACTTCGAAGAAATGCAAAAAGGGTAAAAAATGCAATTTTAGAGGAAACAAATAGGCAGGTATGAGACCCAAAATAACTCAATTACGTCAGTTGTAGAGGCATTTTTTCGAAGCATTTCACACTTGAGTGTCATTCTTAAGTAAATAAAGGGGCAAATAGTTCCAATGAAGTATCACTCTGGCGAGTTGCCAATATTGAGACACCAGAACCCTACCAGGTTGGTCTGAGATTGTAGCTTTTGTCTCTATTGAATTTTGCAATGTCGGGCAGTTTTTGCCTGAATTTATTATTTAGTGACCATATGCAAAAGATGAGTACGAAGCTAAGTCAGCCAACAACTTTTATCAAAGGCCTCTGACACACCCTAAGGTCTAACATATGATGAGGTTCTAAGTAACGAATGATATTCAGGCATGCGAATCTCATGGGGTTTGAGAGGTCATAAATTTGGGATTATTTGCAGCGCTCAATGCTCACTCAGACAGATAGATAGATACTCGTATGTCTAGAGGAGGGCAAGAAGCAACATGATTGGCTTGAGGGCATTATCTCCGATCATTCTGGTATCCAGCCGAGTTGGAAAATGGAAAGAAGAGCGATGGCATAATCAGAAACTGAAGGTTGAACCCGCATTCAAATCATGATGCACAGTACCATAAAAACACCTTCAAAGTCATTGCCATGATCTTGATCAGGCAGGCAAGAGAGCATCCGTCCGTAGATAACTGTATTTTTTTGCGGTTCCACATTGAATGTGTGTCAGAAAGTGTCAAAGGCCAGGGAGAACACGCTGTATCATCGGAGCAAAGTAAGTTTTGAAAAGATGTATCCGCTTCAAATCTTGAAAGGGATTGGTTTCTTTTGGTTGCGATCTAGTGGAGTGAACCTTTCAAGGATAGAAGCAATCGTTTTGAACGATTAGTAATTCTATGTCTAATTAGTAAAAACCGAATCTTATATTTATGAAATTTGGTCGATTTTTTTAAGCAAGGGAAAAGTGAAAAACTTGAATGTTTAATGTAGAAATGACAGCTGGTTTTATTAGTGCGAATGTATCAAATTGTGATATTATTGTTTATTTTTCTTAAGTGAAGGGGTGCTCGTTGACCAGAACAATCTTATATTTTTTTTAACAGAGAGGACCGCTCAACCCAAAGAATAACTCGATAAACGACATAATTACGCTCAAAAAACACGCAATTCATGTGCATAACTTTATTCTTGTTTTAACAACCATGATCATTATTTTTAAATTCTTTTTTTTTTTAATATTATGCAATCGGTTTGACTTGTCTTTCCTTTATTTTCTGAAATATTTTTGCCTATATAAAATGGTTTACTTATCCAATCATACATTTACCTACATCTCCGATATCTGCAGTCCTTGGGAATTCTACATTCTTGAATAATCTTAATGAAAATCGACAATGTAAAAAACAAAGTGCATTAATTCTAGAAATTTGTACTGGAATTATTTGTTATTTCGAGTGGTCCTGACTCAACTTATGCTCAAGCTAAGCTATTTAGAATACAACAATTGTTCTTGTTAGTTTTTGCTTTACAGGGAGATTTTCTTCGGTCATGCAATAGAAATGATGAATTTGACCCACAAATGGAAGTCTAATAACGTAAAGTCAAAGTTCAAAGCATTTTTACACGATATGCTCTCGCCCTTTCCCCACTCTGAAGGAAGAAACGGAATTCGAGTTACTTTTTTAGTTTTGATAAGGAATGTCTGCTAATCTGCACTATTGGTTATCTTTCGTCAAAACCACATGTGGTATGAATTTTCACCTTCATAAATTGAAATGACATTTATGATCAGGAACATTTTGAATGGGCCCATTGGCATATCAAGTAATTGCCTTTCTATTAAAATGTCGAGCTGCAATATGCAGATAAAAGAGAACGGAGCTTCAAGGAGAAAATGTGCCATAGCTTGCCTGTATATTACAGGTTTCAAACACCATTAAAGCAGTAAAATGTGAAGCTTCCACGTACTCCGTTGTTCCTACTACATTTAAATGAAGCTTGAAATTCCTATGGACGTATAAACCAAACAATTGTCTTGTTGCAATTTCTGATCGTTTACAAGGAATGGCATATTGGCATACTATGGCATTTTCCTTTAAATAAAGTCTTTCTAATGGCAGGTATTTTCCATTCTCATTCATTCTCATTCTCATCGACAATAAATTACAGTGCATTCACTATTCAATGGCTTTCCAAGACTAAGCGCAAATGTCAGCTCCTTGTTCTCAAAGAGCAAGAAAGTTGAAATGTAAATTAATGGCTGACAACCGAGTACTTCTTATGAAGTGGGTGCTTTCACGTAAATTTCGGTCTTAAGATAGAATAACATGTAACATATTTTACCATTGAGGAAGACAGTTAAAGCTTGAAGATGGCATGCTGGTGTGCACCCGATTAAACCGTGTAACAGGTCGTGACAGTGAAGCACTTTATGGCCGTCAATGTCAACATTAATTGGCAATAACATGAGTGCATTTTTGTTCTTGATACCCCGTGTAGATTTTCTTCCGTTTGACTTGAGTCCACAGCTTTGGTAGCGCTTTTAGTAAGAGAGTGATCTCTATGGTTGTATAAGTTCGACTAACGAATTGGAGTTGGCTGATCTGGCTAATCCTTGAATATAAGGTTGATCAGGAATTTTAGTCAAAAAATTGTCCAAGTCTGAATGATCAATGCCTACATACGCCCTACGAATATTTGAAGGCAGCAAATTGAACACTGAAGGAGCCCTGTTAAGTTAACTTCAGCAATAGGATTAAATGTGCGATGAAGTGGATGCAGGTCCTATCATAAAAATATTTTATTGATAATCTTACTTTCAAGATGTCAACAGTCGCAGCATCAAGATGAAATAAAAAGTAATGGAGAATAACCCCGTGACTTTTGTTGCATGAACTGACCGTAAAAGCCAAGAAAATGTTTTAAAGAGTGGGATATCTAGAATGTATGGTGACAACCATCAATGCAAGAATTTCAATTGACAACAATAGCGATATTTTTTTTTTGCCCGAAATTTTCTACATTTTTGGCTCAAAGTTGCAGTTTCTTTGGCTGAAATGGTGCGTGGAATCGATTTTTTATCGATTTGCTGCCTGTGCAAGCATGTTGCCGCCAAAAAGGGAATGTCTTCAAATTTGTCAGAGATTTGGTCGAATGGTTCATCAGCCATTGAGAATGATCTAAATAAGATTTTGTTCAGAAACAACGGGCCTTTGTAATACTGTATTGTATCAATCTAAAGATAACCACCGCTTCTGAACAGTTTATTTTTTGTCTGGTTGTTTATCACATTCCTAGAAGCGGTATATACTTTATCACAAAACCTGCTTTACCGTTGGCGTTGTTATATCAAAAGGTGTTGAAGTGCGTAAACAATATTATACAACATTATTTCAGCACTCGGCTTTCGTAACTGTAAGACAGGTTGTTAGGAGAATCCGATCAAAAGTTGCTGAATGGAACCAACATTTCGATTCTAACTGTAGCCGTGCCTAACTAATAACCATGCCTCTTAAGTAAAATAGCATGTTATAAATGCTTTAAAGTTGAAGGCTGCATTTCCAATTCCTATGTTTCATGGCTGCCAGCACGGTCTTATGTTCGAGGGCATGATTCATGGCAATCAGTACCATTGAAATAAATTCGTTAGGAAGCAGTCCAAACTTTAAAAGCTGGTAAGAAATATATGAATGTTTTATAATCGGGTAAGCTTTGGAAATAATCGTGTAACCGCCTGGTCATTATTACGGAAGTAACTAATGTATGCAAAGACCAGTCACCCTGTCATTTAAAGAGCCCGGGAAAACAACACAAGAACAACAAAAACCAAGGAAGCGTTGCCCTGAACAGGGATGCCACCATAACTCACCTTTCGCTACGAGACAGCATGAAGACAAGAATTGAATTGAATTTTGAGCAACAAGTGATTTTTGGAAAGAAAGATGAGGCAATAAATTCTTATTCCAGATTAGCCATGTCAATGCAAAATATGCATATAAGAAAATGTATCATATACAAGATAAATGAAAGAATAAGAAGGCCATAATGATCAAATACTTTAATAGAACAGACTTTTACCGGCAATTTAACTAGAATTGATTCAGTAAGTAGTCGAATTGCAATTACAACCATACAAAGTCCAGCCACTCAGGTCTTGGCAATAAATTTGGATCATGAAAATGGTTTCTGAATTCTATAGAATATCAGGGACTCTAAACCAAACCATACCCAAATTTACACTATCATTTGAGGAGCGTCAAATTCTCAGAGCATTCCACTATGGAAAGAAACTAAGCGCTTGGGCGAGTTAAACGATTTGGCTTTGAGAGAGCAAGGAAGATCAGTTATCGAACATACTTCACAATACTCATTTATTTTCCTTGGAAGAGCGAAAAGTCAACCTTCTCATGGTTCTTCTCGACGCTAAAAGGTAATGGTTTTAGAAGCCCTTTTGATCTCCATGGTAACAATAAAATGCCCTGACCCAAGTTCAATGATAATTGCGCAACACTGGCTTTCAAGGCCCAGTCTTTCAATTGCCAAATTGCCATTCCGCACCAAGTCCTATCTAAAGGCCATTAAATCGCCGTCATGAGTCGTCAAGCCACCCTTGACACGTTCTTCGCGGTCCGGAAACGCCCATCAGATCTCCAACCCGCCAAGAAGCGCAAAATCACGCCCGATATCACGCCCACTTCATCCCCATCGACTCAAATCAAGGTAGGTCATATCATGAACCCTTGAGCGACCGTTTCTTTATAACTTAATGCGTTTGGGACTCTTTTTAGTCCACATTTCAACCCCTGTTGACTACGGAGAGTGTCACATCCGTCCGAGATGATCATTTATTCCCCCAAACGCCTTCTTCTGGCCGAGACAAAGTCGTGGAATCTACCCGATCTCATAAAAGAGATGCTTTTGGATTGGCCAAGCAGCAACCGGACCAAACCCCGCCCTCAAATGCGCCCATTCAGGGCGTGGAGGGGGAGAAGGAGGTCTCGAAATTTTCTCTGGGCTCTAGCGAACCTCGAGCCAAGAAAAGATTGGATTACGGGAAATGTGTCAAATCTAAAACAGTTGGATTTGTGAAGAAAGGACCTTTATCCCCACAAAAGTTGCCTCCACCCATTTTCAACGTGAAGTTTCAAAAGAAAGGCACTCTGTCGCCTCAGAAAAAAAAGAGCATTGACAATTTAAATGAGGTCTCTCAAACCTTGTCCGAGGCTAAGAAGCAACTGCAAAAGCTCACGCCTGATGAGATCAAGGCCAAATTGTCGAAAGTTGGAAGATTGGCCGATTTAAAGGATAAAATGGCCAAATTGAATAACTTCAAAATCCCGCCCCAATCTCCCATCAAGAGTTCTCTACCCCCTAAATTGACGCAAGACTCGATTTCACTGGATTTGAGAGTCCCCAATCGACACCCAACGAGTCCGTCAAAGGCCTTCAAAAGTCCGGTGAAGGTGGCATCACCCCGGAAAACTGCCATATTGGACCGATCCGAAGACATGGATGTGGATTTGCCCATTCCAAGCTCCTACCGGTTCTTGTCCGAGGTTTTCCGCACCCTTGATCACATTGTGAGCATCAAGTTCAATCGGAAAGAGGTGATCAAAGTCCAAGATCTTAAGAGCTCCGTTCAAAGTGCTTTGAAGCGCAATTTCTCTGAGAACTACCTCAAACAGATCAAATGCGTCTTTCCTCAAGCGTTCAAGTTCGTTTGGGAGCAAATGATCGGGAAATATGGACTAAAAAAAGAGGATTACGAGCTGCATATGTTTCCTAACATAAATTATTTG
This sequence comes from Tigriopus californicus, assembly GCF_007210705.1. NCBI lineage: Eukaryota > Metazoa > Arthropoda > Copepoda > Harpacticoida > Harpacticidae > Tigriopus > Tigriopus californicus. The sequence goes on from NC_081442.1 coordinate 10,409,575, forward strand.
GCCGATCTCCACAACGAAGCCTCAGCGTCGGACTCGACTGTCCAATACGAGCGGGCTTGTTTTACCCCCTTGACCCCCAAGATTCTGGTTGAACGCCGGAATCTCTTTAAGAAGCTTCTTATCTCCATGGTCAAGGACCATCATAAGGCGTTTCTGGCCTCCTTGAATCCGCCCTTGAGTGTGGAAAATGACAAATTGCGGCGATGGCATAAGGATTTTGAGGTGGAATCGTGTCCAGATGTGGACATGGCAGAGTTACCATCTAAACCCAATGTTGTGAAGGTGGCCAAGGCCCATGACATCTTGCATGCCAAACGCGATCTCTTTGGGATCAATGCTAAATTGGCCAATGCTCTTCAGGAGCAAGCCGATCGAGATAAGGCGGAAGAAGAGAAAGTGAAAGAAGAACAAGAAGAAAAGCCCATCGTCAAAAAGGGACTAGAAGGTCTTCCTCCAGCTTTGTTGGAAAAAATCATGAAACGGGAGAAGGCCAAACAGATCAGAGATATGGTCGAAAACTCATCGGATCGGAAGGACTCTGAGATGCTGGAAGACCTCGTCATGGTAAGACAACTTGTTTTTTTTACACATTCATCTTTGTTTGTTAGTTGGAGCTTCGGCTTCGAGAAGTTTCAATTATCATATTTTATTACTTGGTTAAAAAAGGTTGTATGTAACGCAGAGATGGGAGTAAATCTTGGTGTTTTTTTTGTGTTTGTTTTTTTCAGCCTGAAATTCGTCTTTTATAATGCAACAAATAAATACCAAAAGAAGTTCAAAGTTGCTTTGAGTGGTCTTAACAACCATTCTTATTTCAAGCAATTGCCTTGTCGAATTAAAATCCACCGCTTATATTTTTTGTCTAAATAAGCTTAGGGTTAGATTAGAATAACAGTTCTTCTTTAGCTTCAGATGAGGACGTAATTCGTCCTACTAGCTCACACAACCTTTCGTTTTATTTCAGGTTGGTCCAATGATTATCAATTGCTATAAGAGTGAAAAACAACGTCAAAACAAGGCTGCTTTGGAAATCAATGACTTTGTCAAGTTCGTAGCGGATGCTTACGGACGGAAATCTCCTCGCGAAATGGAGAATCTGGTCCGATATCTGCTCAAGGTTGCACCTGAGTTCTTCCAAACCTTGTTCCTGAGAAAAACCGAGTACTTCAAGATGAAGGCCGGCTGTCCGGATTTGAATAATCTGGTGACCAAGATCAAGAATCTTTTGGAGGAGAAGAACAAGGTCCAATAGAGTGTGTGCGTGCCCCTTGTTAGTGTTTGTTGAATGATTGGATGGATAACAACAATTAAAAATAACAGTGATCGTAATAATAGATTGATATTTTGTATCTCATTATGCCGAGTCGTCAATATACTTGTAGCCCAAAGCCTTTTCGCTTCGTACGTTATACATCATTTTTGTGATTTGCACGTATTTCGGAAAAACATAAGTATCATCGATATCGATTATTTGAACATTCAAAAACTGTTGATAGAATACTTAATTATTCTGTTACCAATCTTGATCTTGAGTTATCTTATAAGCCTTACAACAAGTTTGGAAACTTGGTCATGAAGCGAAGAAACCAAGGTTGATGTTGACTAAAACCCAACTATTGAGTATTAACAAATCTTTCAATCTGAGGAGCAAAAAGCGTGTCAAAACAAAGATGGTATATTTAAAAATCTTTCGTCAACAACTACATTCCGTTCAAGGAAGCAGTTATTTAGTCTCTAAAAAAACTGGCTTTAAAGGGAATTTGTTCTTGAAGTGAGTACTTCTTTCATTTAGGTACCAAAAACGATGGAACCAGAGTGAAAGAGAGGAAAATTGCTGTTTTGAATTGGATTCGAGACAATAACTCGTCGATTTTAAACAAACATTCATCATCCATATTACTGACTAAAGACACGGAAGAATGTATTTCTTTACTAAATTACTTGGGTGCTTTCAATTAGCTTCATAATTCAAGTCAATTCAATGGAGGTTGAAATCGCCGTCTCACTTTTCTAAACTTCAAAAAGGTTGCTGAATGCAGAGGCACAATTTGAACTGCAATGGAATTCAAAGTAAGTCAAAAACTTTTTGAGAGTACTTGTTTCAAGTTGCTGCCTTACTCAGTGCTTGCAACTAATCTCCTTTGGTATAGAAAAAAGTTCAACAAAACTATTTGGGCCAACAGCTCTCGGTCCATTACTAAAAGAAAATAACTTTTAGTTTTAATGGCTTACTAGGAAAACGATTAAACAGCACTGGCTTTTTTGCTAGCTAATAGAATCAAATGGTGGATGTAAGTCGTATTCTTGAAATGTCACCACTAGATGGCGTCGTAGTAAACAATGTCAAGAATCGAGCATAAATACAGGATATGATTTGACGGTAGATAACAAATATTTTGTTATATATCATAATTTTGATTTTCTTTCCACATTAATACTTTGGCATCTTTGATCATCGAACCTTACTCTTTATTTGATTTTTAGTCGACTGAAGCCTTGCTATGTCTAATGAAGTTTTGTCATCTCTTAGTTACACTAATTAGTCACAAAATGATATCAAACATGGGGCCAAAGTGTAAAAAATGGATCTTCTTTCGGCATTGGGTAGCTTTAATGGCCACTGATAATAAGGATAAAGGTATCAAGGCCACTTTTTTTGACACAGAGACTACCGCCTTAAACCGATTAACAGTCAAATCTTCTTACCGTAACTGATGGACCTTTATTGCAACGATTTAAATTTAAGCTTCTTTTTTACTCACATACTTTGAACAGGAAACTCAGAAATGATCTGAACCAGAATAGGACAATTTGGAAAAAATAGGGGATCTATCCTAAGCTCAGGTTAAATTTGTACTTTATGTTCTAAATATTTATTGTGCGTACAGGCGTATTTTTTGGTATGGTCGTTCAAATTCCTAGAGAATTTCGGTTAGGCAAGCAGTATCTACTTGCTCTTCGACTTGGAATAGTGCATTTGGAGAAGAAACCCGGTCCATGTATTAAGAAACCGTCTTATGTAACTAAACAGGTCGACAACTTACTTTGAGATGTCTGCTTTCAAATTGATGAAGGAAAACGATAGGAAAAAAGACAACCCAAAAGAAAAGAAAAACGAAAGGTAGTGGAAAAACAAGATGGAAAATAAGATTACTTCAATCATGTTTGTCATTCTGAAAGTAGGCAAATTAGTGTCCTTTATAATGATTCAGATAGAGATAGTACATCATTTTTGTTTTGCCGTAGGGGGTTGATCTTGAAGACATGTTTGCTCTTTGCATCTACCAAGCTCGAATCAAGTACAACTAAGTCCAAAAATATTAGGTTATCATGTTTAGTCAAAAATATGAAAACTTTGGATGCTTTACACTGAACTTAATCTAATCTTCATTTACAAGAGTGAACTCAAAAACTATGTCTGTCTTTGCTGAATTTACGAATGGAATTTATGCGTTTACTTTTTCTTTGATCGCCAATACCGGATTGATTGATCTGTTTCAGGATTTAAATCTATCACCTTTTGTGCTACAGAAATCTTGTTTGATACCAATATTGGATTTTAGAAAACTGTTTAATGGAACTGTTAACAGAAATGATTTGAACAAAAGACTTTATATACTTAGCCAAACACATAATAGGCATTCTATTCTTCAGAATGGTCGTGCATATGAACAATGTTACCACCTAACAAACTCGCGCTCAAGAGAAGTCGAAAATATTGGGAAAGAAACAGCCTAGGAAAGCTAAAATAATCGTGGGCATAACTATGCTCATTAAACTTCTAGAAACATGAACTGTGAGCGAGGAATCCGCCATATCGGCCTGCTCTTGGTCATGGCACCTCTGAGCCACTTTTCGAATAAAAGTAATAAAAAAAGAAGGGCAGATCACTTCAATAAAAGGCAGGTTATTCTTATATTATTTTCTTGTAAAGTGCTTTGTTACAAAGTTGTTTGTCAAAAGCTTATGTATACTTTGGCCATATATCCTGAGTTTCCTAAGCATAGTTTCGGTCTCAACTTTGGCCAAGTTCATCCATTCAACCTGATGATCTTGTGGTCGTATGATGTGCTTATTTGGCATCAAGTGAACAGTTTAGTCGATAAGAAATGTTTGTTGCCGCTTGCAGTCCAAATCAGTAAAAGTCCGAGCTGTACTCTACAGCCCGTAATGAAAAAGGTCAATCCAGAAAGCCGATAATTGCTTCTTCCGATCAATCTGGAGAAGAAATCTATCCCTCGTTTTAAGATAATATCAATAAAATTTTGTTGCAAAAAGTATTTGCTTGTCATAATGACGACAAATGTGGACTTGTCTAAGACGCATGTAATAATAGTAAATGACTTGTCAAACTTTGGCTAGTTCAAAATTTGCGCAAAAAGCAATACAATTTGACCCAGAACCTCTTCTATTTGAGGTCTTAGTACATTCGCAGACCCGCCCTCACAACTTGAATAAAATTTGTCAAACAAATGTTCTATTTTTGACCTCCAAAATGGCCTTCATTTTTTTTCGCCTTAAGCAACTGAAGGAGGCTAAAAGCTTTTAATGGCATTCTTCCCAGATATTCCAGAATGCCGAATGTTATATTCAAGAGTAATTAAATCGGCTATTTATTTATGATGTATTTAGAATAGGAAAGGTCAGCGCTAAAATTTGTGCCTGTCTCTAAGCGACATTGAAGGTGTTCTTGGCTTTGAGTCTTGCATTTGTTATACAGTATAAATCGGACATAAGATCATCGGATATAAGAGCAAATCGGATAAAAGAGCAGGATTGTGAATCCCCGAATCAAATTATGTAGTTAAGTATACCATAAAGTATATAAAGTTACTGCGATTTGTCCATTGACTGTTGATTTTCTAAATCGGGAATGGGGTTGGAAAGATACATTTTTGTCAAGATTGGGAATAGTGCAATGGGCTCAATTCGTCCAGTGCATGTAATAAAAAAAATATGAACATTTTGTGAATAGAACAATAAAGTTGATTGTGCCACATGATTTCTTTACAACCTCGGTATTTGTAAAGCAGAAAAATAGCTGCAAGCGGGTATGACACTTTGACACTATATATACGTTCTTGTAACAAGCACAAATATCAACTCTCTCCTGTCATTCTCTAGTAGTCCAACTCCGTTGATTAAAGTAGGATCATAAATTTAGATGATCGTGATTAACTCTCACTTGATTAAATGCAAAAAAAACTTAGTGTCCCGAAATGGTGCATAAATAGATGTTTCAATTTCAAATTGGTATTGTGACATTTTCCTAAGATCAAAATACTTCAAAGATGGTGTCATGAGACACCGCCAATTTGATTGAATGAGACGTTTATTTGCATTTACATTACTTTCCCGAAGCAAAATGGATCCCATACACGATGCTTGAAAAGAAACAGAAATGCAAAATAAACCCACAACTTTGATAGAGATTTGACTGGCCAAAATGTATGAAACAAAACAAAATGAAGGGAGGCTCAACAAATCGGTAAAGAAGATTTTTACTCTCAATATTCCTCTCACAAGAGGAAAATCAACTGATCTTCCACTTCCCTCAATTTCAAGAAGAACTGGATGTTGGAGATGTCAAGAGGTGTTCAAAGATCTCAAATCTTAAAAGCAATGTATGCAATTGCTATAATGATAGAATTGAATGGTAATTCTTTCAACAGAACCGATGAGTTTTCTAGAGGCACAATACACGATGTTCCCATCTTTCCGCCCATAACTTTGCTCCTTGTTTGTAGTCAACTTTGTCGTCATAAGTTTTATTTTCGTTTCAGTATTTCAAAATTTGTCAATAGCAATCAATAGCAATGCAATCATTTCGAGTCAAAACTTGCCGTAACACTTCGGACACCTTTTTCATATTTTTCTAAATAAGTACATATGCCTGTAGATAAGGTTTGCTTTGTTAGTGGCACAGTTTTCAGTTTCAATGACTGAGTTATAACATTTGAAAGATTTCAAGTCTTAGACGAATGACCGTCAATTACCAATTATTTTGAAATTTTGCTTGGGCTTGGTCCTAAACCAAATTACAATCCAGATAAAAACAGAGACAACATTCATTTCATCCTTTTATCAATAATGTTTCATCCAAGAGAGAGAGAGAGAGAGCACATGTTGTTAAATTTAGTTCCTTTAAAGGTGCTCCTCAGATGGACAATCACTGAGTCTATTTCGATGTATCTGTACGTTCTAGATCAAGTCACTTTGGTCCCGTGTGGTTCGATTGTGACGAGAAATAAGTAAGCGTTTCCTCGACGCGATTCATCACTTCCAGCCACGAGCCTTCGCGCTATTGTCGGTCTCTATTGACGATTGGAGGCGTTAAATGTCGTTTAAATATAAAACGCGCAACATCATTCCCCAATTTCCTGACGAAATGACCAAATTCTCACCCCTGGCATTCACTTTTAGCAATCCAATAGCGATCATTGGTGTCCAAAAATGTGGTGCCCTCAAACAAGATTTGTACCGCGCAAAAAGACCGAAATGACTTTTTCTCTTTTGCACGCCTCCGTTTTTCGCAGTATTGAACACTCATTGTCTGCGCGGTCTTCTTCTTGAGAATTCATGGTATGTTTTTCTTTCTCAGTCGTAACCAGTCACATGAATACCAAATGAGCGTCAGCCAATCACACTCGAAGACTTGAGTTTCCTTCGAGAATGGTTGTAACCCTGAAATTCATTGCCAGGATCAAACCAGTCGGGCCTAATACCGTATAGGTATACCTGCATGCATCGTTACAGTTGACCCTGCCGTTATAAAAAACGAGCGTCCATGAAAAGCGCCTTCGCCAAAGTCAAATAGGCAGAGGGTCATTTTTATGGGCCAAGAAGACTGTCCACAGCTTGAGATTTTGAATGAAAACTACAGTACAGTGTGGACAATCGCTCCAACTCTAATGACGATAAGATCACTGAGGACTGGTGATAGACTTGAAGTTTGATTCAACTCCAGTTTGCCCTTGAATTGAGCTAGCTGGCTTGTATTGTAGTAGTTACTCAATGGCTGGAAGCACTCAGTCTCACAAGAGAGATAATCCCATCGCTAAAAAGACACCTTCCTTTACTCCACTGTGGATACACTTTACAGTAGAGTAAGTGCAGACCACAGATCTTGGTTTCAAGGCAGCTTGACGACGCAGAGTAGGCGTATGAAACAGCTCTGACGAGGTAAGCACAAGAAAAAAAAGGTTCGTTTGTCGGGACTCGGATAACGTGGAAGCATACAGCTAGATCAACCAACATATGCAATGAAAAAAAGGTATTGAAAAAACTGTCTGAAGGCTCTAATGTTCATCTTCATTAATTGACGTCGTGTCTACGACATTTGGAGCCATTGACTAAAAAACCCCATTGATTGACTTCTGTCAATCTAGTGTTCACTTTGTTTGTACAGATAAAGAAGAGGTCTTCAGGCACATTATTTCTGTATTGCAGTAAACTCCACAAGTCATACTAAAGGTGGCAGGCCCGTTGGAATCTAGGGGGCTCTTGCAAGGAACCGTTCTTGCACCTCTCAAGCCGGGCGACCAGGTGCCCCACCAGAGCATCACGAGTGCAATGCTCCACCGTACTTTGATCATCTAGAAGAAGACGACGAGGGGGCTTTTCGAACGGACAAGCTCCCCCCCTCTTATGCCCCCCTCCAATCCAAGGCGACTCGACAATAGTCAGGTGGGATCCCTGCTTCGTCAAGGGGACCAAATTGTGGCTGCGAGCGAGAGGCGGCGACAGCGGAAGGGAACGAACGACGCCGGCAAATTTCATGATCACACTCAGAAGGGATCCCTGGGAAGAAAAAAGGCAAGTTGGGTTTGGCACGCAGACGGTCGATGGAGATTGACTCAAGCGCATCTCTCTCGTTTTGTGTTTGGCCCATTGGAACAATTCGCCAGTTCATTTTGACAAGAACGATGTGATCAAAATTTGAAAGAAGAAAAAGGTGTTCAGTTCTCTCCGTCTTTATTGTGGAGTGTTTGATTCTAGTTTGTACATATATGTGTGGAGTGATTCAATCCGTCTGTGCTTGAGAAGATCCTGACCGTCCGTGTTCTTGTTATTTAGTTTTCCTCGTAACCCGCACCGTTATCTTACATCAACAATGCCGAAGATTTTTGCTCTCAGACATCAATTGGCGGAACAGCAAGCCAAACTGAAACAACAGTCCAAGGGTGAGAATCAACCCGTGATTGACGATGTTGATCAGAATTCCAGCTCGCCAAGCCATTCGGATACAGTTCCCGTGATTCCATATCACTATGGACCACCACTGGCCAGTCACAGCGGACTCCTCACTCACAAACCAGGTAAGAACAGGCCCACCCGGCGTTGAAATCTCCTCAACACCATCAAATGCTACCTTGCAGGCAAAGTGCTTAGAATTAAACAAGTTTTTAAGGGTTCGACATCAAACGGGTTGATTTAAATCTCAATCTCCCTTTCACTTTTTTGAGGTATTCGTATCTGTAATCGTTTGACCCCCGTTTTGGTAGTACTGACCTCTCGAAATATGATGCTGACCGTAAGCTATCCTATCTGTGCTATGAACAAGCGCCCGAGTTCAATAACCATTTTCAGAGCGTCCCATCATTTTTGAGCTTTTGGTCCAGATTGTGTCTGAAGCTTTGACGAATGGGCTGGTGGTCATTCCCCTTTGCTCCCTCCCTTCCCCGGTCATTTTCTCATCACAAAGAGGGGGACCTCAGCTGCACGCCGATCAGCTTGGGTCAATGCTCTTTCACTGGATATTTTCACAATACAAGCCCAGCTGACCGACGCTTTTAGAGAGACAAGAGAAACTTGGAGGTCATTCCACTCTTTCTTTTGAGTCAGTTATTGCTATTTTGGGATAAGTTGAGAACAAAAAGGAACTAACAGATTTGGTGGTAGATTCGTTCAGATGCGAGTGGAGCATAAAAAAAATCATTTTGAAAAGTATTGTGTAGTTGAGACCAGTTAATTATGTGGGCTCTTTTTATCAGATCTGCCGTGTCTTGATGCCATTAGCATCTGTTGATGGACGCTTAAGCCACTTCAACTAAATGCAATGATATAAATGAGAACGCTAATTCAGCGCAAGTTGAGTGTCCAAAGCTAGATCCCCAAGCATCATTCTTGATAAGTCTGGCTTCCCACCAAGGAATATTCAACAATCAGATACTCCATGGTTTTGGTTGGCATTAACATTTTGGAATTGATGAGCGATGATCCGGCAGAGACTTCCAAACCAAAGGGAGGCAGATCAATTCACCTCCAGGGTCGAAGATCATTCTCATCGGAAACAGATTCTGAAATGCCACCATGGTTTTGCAAGCCTTGCTCTTTCCAGACCGTGTTTGGAAACTAACTAGATTGGCAGTCTGCGTTTTGAGATATGAATGAGCATCTTCCTTCCACTTGGAAATGGAGGTGTGAAGCAAGAAGGAGGTGGAGGAGGCGGGAGGCCAAAATTGTCTTGACTTCCATGCCTTCTTGGAAAAATCAAAACTCAAACTTCGGCTCTCAGGAGTTGTCGTTCTCAGGCGGACTGTCAGAAAAAGTCAAGGATGATTCAGACTGCAGTGGTACTCTGAGAGTAGGATTGCATCCTCATTTAAAGAGCCATCACTCCTCCTCTGCAAATGTAGTGGGAGTTGTGCAAAAGAAAAATGTTCCCGAGGTGTAGCTTACTATTCCAAGGGGTAATTACGAGTTGTATTGTAGGCCGAGTCATGTTCAGAAGACGATCCATTACATCAGTAGACCGAAATGGATGTGGTGACATCCGAGCTTCGTTGTCATCCAACAATAACAATATGAGGGATATGTCGGATACCATTGGAGTTTTGGTAATCACGAAGTTATTCCCAAAAGGAAAGATCACACATGGGATTGAGATCATCCTGAAAGGTCTTTCAAACCCCTGGATTTTGTCATGCCCAGTGCATGACTGAGATCCCTACTTCACACAGTCACCTTTCATCTCACTGGAAATAGGACCAGAGATGGAAAAAAATCGTTCTTTTCATCTTGTACAAGGTCACATTCACAGCTTTCGCCTGGAACCTCAAGCTGCCTGCAATGATAATCATGGTTTGTACCTGCTCCAAGCTATCGTGAACTTGAATCATGGCCACTCGGATAGTGCTTCACATGGAGGCGAGCTGCTTTGAACTTCAATTTTCCACTCCAACCCTCTAATGGTTGGTTCTCTTCCAGCTCGCTTGGGGCCAAGTTTTGTTTTCTCGCGTCTCTGCGCTTCCAATCCCAAGTGCAAGGCGGTTGCCCTACGAAATCACGTTCACAGCTGACTTTGCTCACTCGCATTTACCTGCTTAACTGGCAGGAGACCCTGGTTCTCGAGATGATTGCTCATGAGCGTAACTGGCAGCACCATGTAGTGGAGGGAAACATGAACCAGCGCTTGGAAATGTACAGTAAATTTCAGGGCTAGATTTTCGAACACTGCCCTCTCATTGCACTGACAGTTGATGTACGTATGTGTGGACGTGACACAATACGCAGGGGTGCCAAAAATGCCAAGTCAGGCTTACATCACCCCAAATTTCATCTCTAGGGGCGAGATTGTGGGCCATTTTTTCACTCCTCCTAGGCCACTAATTAGGTCAGGTTTATTCTCCTGGGAAAGATGAGGTCCACCAACCAACATTTCGACAGAGAAAATGTGCTGACAGTTGTACGAGTACAAAGGCTTGGTTTGAAGGACAAGTTGTTTCTTGTCCAGATGATGCCAGCACTCAATCTTTCCTATGTAATGGGCAATTATGGTGGAATCAAAGACAAAACCAACCCACCATGAGCAGCTGGCTGCCAGAGAAATGTCTTCAAGCATACACCAGATTTTTAGGATGCTTCTACTGTCATGCTAGAGATGGAGCAAGAACACCAGAACACGAAAGAAAATGAGCAGCTTCAGGCCAATGTATTTTATTTGAAGCTTTTCAAAGAGCCATTTCTCAAGCAACCAAATAGAGCCATTTCATGATTCTGGGACATTTCGTTTCAACACCATTCAAGAGCTCTTTTGTGTCTGTTATTCTTCTGGTGATGCTTTTTATACTCGCGTGTGATTTTTGATGTACATCTATTTGTCCCCCTCTACAGCTGGCTCCTTCCCAGCTTTTGATTCTTCATCACATCTTTTTCGCAACCTACATAAAAGTGCAATTCGATTTGAAAGAGGCGAAATGTCAAAACTATAAATGCAAATTAGCCACACCATGTTAGGAAACTCAAAAAAATTCGTCCACCACTCCGAAGAATCTTAAACGTAAGCCGCTTTTATTTTCGAGATTGTAGTAGATAACAGGAAACTAAAATTCAGCCGCCTTTTTTGTTCGAGGCTGCTTACTTGAACTTTACTGATCATTTGTAGAAGTAACTACTACCGGTGCTTGCGTATACGTACGTACATACATGTATGTATTGCAACAGAGCCAGTTATGAGGAATCTTGAAGCAAGTCTTCCTCTATCTAGATTTTGATATTTCCTGTGCCTCTTCCCATGGAAGATGGAGACGGGACGAGTGTCGACACTGAGGATGTACATCAACCATCTCGCGATTCATGGAAAGAAACCAGAGGTGATCTTGATGATATCGCCATTCCATTGGAAGACTATTAATGTATTAAATTTGATGGGAAGGGGAAGTCCGACGGTGATGCCCTTTTGAAGTAGAACTAACCCCCAAGGCTTCCACCGATATCATCTCCATGACTAACTGATATTCTTCTCCCGCCATGGATGATAAGCAATCATTTTTCGTTTTTGAGCCCACCTCGTCGTACACATGGTGCTTATTTTAGACGATTAATGTGTTGGATGAGCAAGCTGATTCCAATCCCCGTCAATTTGTTTCGAAAACAGATCATAAACGAGGGAGAATGCAACCGTCCACAAATTGCCTTTACCGTCAGATCCTGTATTCCATTGACCCTGGATCCGAACAGAAACGACGGTGCAATGGAAATTCTCGTTCGGAAAAGTACCCAAGTACAAACCATAACAGGTGCATTATCTGACAACCCAAACACTGCTCTTGGTTGGTCGACGCTGTTGTCTTCAAGGTGAATCGGCAACCCTCAAGTGTATCGTAGACGAACACTGGTGCGTCGCCACACTCAGCATTTCCTCCCTGTTAGTCAGGCCTCCAATCTGATTTCTCGGGTAAGAAACATGGTGCTGTTCAAGATCATCCAGTGCCATTGTGGCATTGGTAATAAGACGCACGAGGAAAATATGTCCTTCTCTCCAAGAGGCTTCTCACATGTGTCGGAAATCCTTGGAAAACTCGCATCGCAGAGGACCGACTTTTGCCACAATGGAAGCACCCGTTGCAAGAAGACCAACGATGCCGATGATGGTCTTGAGAGATGTGTGAAGCCCTCAAGCATGATGTTGTTATTGGACTGTGTTCAATGTTCATGGCACTTTTCCATGGGTAACGTGCACGGAATGCTCATCCGGTGGGGGAGAGAGATAATGGATCTGTACTTGATATTTCACGAGATGGAGGAGGGAAGAGGAATAGCAAATGTCGTTGAGGGTGGCCTTCTAACGGAGTCCTTGATGAAAATTATCGTCTGTTGCTCACCCGTCACAAAGCATCATTTCAAGGCAGGGTTTGCGTAGTGGGAACCATCATCTGTGAAAGAGAAGGGCAACGATTTCCTCTCATTTGAAGAAAAAAGGTGCTACATTCAGTGAAGGTCACTCTCAGTACATGTATACTGTGAGCAAACTATGCTCTAGAATTTGATCTGTCGAGCTCTCAATGGCGATTGCAAAGTTTACATAGTCATTCTAGTTTGACTTTTCTTTACCTAACCGCCACCAATCTTTGATCAACACTTCCGGATTGATCCTCGCCAAAGCTAACCGAACTCACGACTTCTCTCCCGTACTCTTGAAAGCCATTTGAATAACGTCATTTTGTGGGAGTTAAGGCCACTCAGACATATTTTAGCTCAAGCACATGTGGGTATAAATTTGAAGGGCCTTCTAACCTCAAGATCTCATTTTCACGCGTTTGACGGAATCCTTGAGACGCCATGAGAAAATCATGCACAGGTTGTCCCGGAAATGAGATTTGCCTCGCTTTGTTTTGAGCACATGGTGCTCCATCCAGCAAGATTATCTCAAGATTTCTTGGAAATGCCGCAATTTGGAAACTGATCATCAATGACGTAAATCCCTGGCTTGGACAATGTAAACATGAGTCATTCATGACTGAGTTAACAATCCAAGGTGGTTGAGTTGCCGTCAAGTTTGTTCTCTCCTTGTCCAAGGTTTTCAAAGTTTAAGCCACCCCAACCCAATATCCTTGAGCAGAACAACAAGGGTTGCAATCGAGTTTTTCTCCTCCTTGTTTTCAAGGATGATAGATCAACGTTTTTTGCGAGTTTATTGGCATTAAGTCCAACTCGGAACTGGTTTGTCCGGATGAAAATATTGCACAGTTAGCTTGCTCACCTTTTCTGTTGATCGCGGAAGTCCTGTCGAGAATTGCAGGACTCTGAAACGTTGAATGTGTCGATAGGTGGATGGATGGACGCCACGAATGCCAGCTTCCCTACCGTGGAACAAAATCTAAGTTATAGCGTTAATAAGTGTGAACTAGGAAATCGCGATCTCGATCTCTGATATACCGTAACATGACGGTTTCCGCCTAAAATAGTCAACTTTTCGACGGAGTTCAAGGATCGGAAAAGGCGCTTCAAGCCAAAACTTCCAGATTGAGACCATTAGGTAATCCAGAATATTTCAACGAAATCCAACTCAAGAGGCCTCTTGCGTTCCTTCATCGAGCATACAACGAAAAAATAATACATCCAAATAACCTACCTACCACCGTTTCAAGTGTAGCCGTCAATTTTGAAACGGGAAGTTGAGAGGGTTTCAAGGTCTTTCGCTTCCTGATTCCTACATTGGTTGACGACTGCGTTGCTGGCTTTGGTCCCGGTCGTGGAGTCGTTGGCCGAGGAGGAGGAGGAGGAGGAGATGTAGGAGGTACCTCCTCATCAGGCCTGTCCATGGCAGGGTGGAAACAAGCCAATCCATCCGTACGCCACATACATGTAGCCAACCTCAAGGTGGATGTATGTACAAGGTTATCTGATTGCTTCCTTGCTGGTCTGACAGCGGACTTGTAGCGTTGTTCAGGGATGCTGGTGGCGATACTACTGCCAGCACAACGTAGGAAGATTGGAGTAGATGGCCGTGAATGGCAGGATACATATTTGTTGTGAGTAATTCAAGGAGAAGTCTGGTGGCACGCAACGTTAGTTCAGGGAAGTGTTGGAAGCCCTCTGGAAAAGGGAAACAATTTACTGTTATTTGAAAGTTCGAATCAAATCACACCACCGTCCAGGATATGAATGTCGCTATATTACTAGCACCATTTCATATTAAGCGAAATATTCCGCCTTGTCCCAGAATCTAATCCAACCATAATTGGTTACGCCCCACCCTCCATTACAGATATAGACGATATAAACCCATGAGTTTGGTCTTGCAGGAGGGTTAGCTTCAGCTATGCTATTCAGGAATGGGTGGTCGGTCCTGCCAACGTCATGAGCATGTAGTTTCCTGTTTGATTAGGGATGTCTGAGGCCTGAAACGACCAAGCTCGTCTTGACTGGTCTTAAAAAAGCCATACCACTTGAGCTTCACGTGCCTGGTGGGACGACGGACGTGGGAGGCTTTATTGAGAGCCATATTGCGTTGTCGTCGTTTGGTTTGGCTTGGCAACACTCGATCAAAGCCACATTCGGAAGGAACTTTACAACGGAATTGAAAAGCATGCCCAACGAGTCTGAACCGTTATTCGTCGTAGAATTCAGGTTTGGCTTGAGTCATCGTGAGGATAAAGAAACATTTGGCGTTTTTTTCGGGAAATGTCAAATCCACTGAAAAGGCATCCAGAGATGTTTGTGTGTTTGTTATTATTCTGTAAATACAACTTAATATAGCTCCTGGCTGTATCAACCTTGCATGGGTGAAACCCGTGAAACCTTTGGTGTTCATGCTCATTTTTGGCCGGAGATCAGTTGTGCTCGTAAAAGCGCATCATTGCCATTCACAAAGCATATTACGGTTGCCTTGACTTTTATGTGTCTGTCGAGGTCCAGAAACACAATCAGGGTTTGACATTTTCTCCTCCACTTTGTTTACTTCCTGTTTGATGATATCACACCAAGGTTTTTTGGCCTAAAGTTCGCCAATGCAATTTGAAATTTGATGTCATGTTCATAATACCACCTGATCAGGTGCAGATTCATTGTAGGTGCAAAAAGAGCACTTGGACTTGAATTCAAGGCCTTACTTTTTATCAACTCCCAAAGCTCCATGGACGATGAGGAGAAAGGAGAGATATTGTACTCCATTGATAAGTACATTGTTATGTAGCCAGCATGAAGTTACCATGAATCGGTGGATAATTGAAATGTCTCTTTTCTATTGCAGGTATGTGTTTCTCACTCTTCTTCGTTTTAGGATTCACTTCAGACAGGTTTTAGTATCCAATGTATTGTTTGGCATATAACTCTGCGTTTCAAGGTTAATCTGCAAAACATGGTGTTTAATGAAACAGGTTTGAAAATTAAAAATTAAAACTGTAAAGAACAGCAATCAGGATCCGATCCTTGAAGCCTTCCACCCACTTTTCAGAATGGATCAACGCATTATAAGGCATTATAAGAGAGGCGATGCGAAACTTAAAAGTCATACATTAAAGTCTACATTAACATGAGACTCTTGATTCAAAAAGAGCTGTCCTCCATTGTCACGCAATCAAGGATTGTGATGTAATCCGGGTCTCATCTTCGTTTTCAATTCACAATCATTTTCCTCCTTGTTCTTTATGTTCGCCAATCTTTATCTCATTTGCTTGTGGGAACTTCTCGTCCTGAAAGAACTAGATGCATATGAGGCGTCAAACTCTCTTTTACGAGCTTTTTGCAACTTAATTTGTTGAAAAGGACTCCTATATCTGGACTTTTTAAGAGCCTTTAGCTAGTTAAATCCAGCACTTTGACCAAACTAATTGGTCAAAAGGCCAGGGTGGCCAATCGGACTCTAGTGTTGAAAAAAGACCCCGGTTGACAAGCTCAAATCTCCTAAAGAGAATCGCTTATGGCCTCCTGAATACTTGTATTTGCTCTGACCACCAGTATGATTTATTGAAGCCACCTCACATTCCGCAAGTGCCAAGACAATAAATAAATTGGCACTTTTTTCGTCCTGGGAATAAAACCCATTGGTTATTTGGCAAGAGAGTTTCCTTTGGTGGACGTAGTATTTCATAAGATTTCTTATCAGATTAGATACATTGGATATTTGCTCAAGCAATTAGAGTCCAGCCTCTAACTTGGCTCCAGGGCATGGCAACGTCAATGTCAGGACCATGTTTTGATATTGCAAATGGAAACCTTTCGATCGTTATTTAAGCCTTGGGCGTGTGTTCGTGAACTATACAACGTCTCTTTTCATTTGTGTATATTATAATGTCCTGTTATCAAGCGAACTATCATTTCAAAGTTTTACTTGGTCTTCATTCCCTGGAAGGGTTTTAATCTCGAGAGGGCATTAATTTCAAGAATTTGTTATTTTATGTCGGAGTAAATCTAAATTAGGTTTGGCTCACGAAGTTGCAACAGGCTCGAATAAAATGGCTTTTAAACTGGCCACGCACTAAACAAAGATGGGCAAGTAGCAATCGTAATTGTAATCAGAACTGTCCGAGTAATTCTTAAGCACCGTCACTATTTACCTTTGTGGCTACGAAGTAACCGTTTTGGCGTAGGGCTTTCAAGGCTCATCTTCTTTAGAAGATTTGTGGCGCCCGATTTGTCTGAATAGTAAATACGACAATCCTTTCTTTACACGAAGAAGCTCAAACGGGTTTTTGGGAGACAAAAGAATCAGCTACTCATTCAAGTTGTCAATGAACAGCATAATCGGGTTGTGATTGCTATAGAGAGCTTTCAAGCAAAGAAATCCAAATAAACAGTTTATCCTTTTAAGTCAAAGAATCCAAAAGCCCACCTAGAAATGACAATTGAGTACAAAGAGCTTTCGTTACATGAAGTTGTAACAAGTGGCGTGTTCCTGACAAAATGATAATCAAAGCAGAGCACTTCATTCCTTCTAAGGGTTTGTTAAACTAAAAGCAAACCACGTACGTCGGACCACCTACATATAAAAAGAGCATTGTCAAAACAAGGTCAGTGTTCCAATGTCAACTGCACGTGAGAATGACAGAAGTGCGCAAGATTCTTATCAGGATATGATCGCAGGATTTGATGCTTCCTGCTAAAAATGTTTTTGTCTTGTGTCATCCGATTCATTCTACCAAATATGGCATATTTTATCAGATACCGCAAATGCTCACCGTATACTCTGTGAAACATGGTGCTTAATCTACGAAATGGCCGACAATATTTCATTCCAAGCCAATCGATCTCTGTCTTTCAGCGTATGATGCAACACTGCATAAGCCAGGTTTGGCAACAAAGAGGTTTACTTTTTAAAGGAGGCAACACAAATTGAATTTAGATTGACCCATTTGAAACTTCGATTGAATACATTTATGTGGAAATGAGTTCAAACAGGTCTTGTTGGTTCCCCGCCCAAAAGCAGTAGCCGAAAAGGTCAACGAGTATTCTAATGCTCATTAGCCAGTGCTGCCTTGTAAGCTATCTTGGATCATCCATCCATCATGATCTCCAAAAAATGCTGCAATTCCAAGCCTGATATAGATTTGCATGAATGGAGGTGGTGCCAGAGAGAATGACTAGGAGGAATATTGGCGCTATCCAACAACTCACTTATCATGCTTACAATTAAAGATAGAATTACCAAGCCTTTGTTTACTCACTGGTGGTTAACAAGTCTTCGAAAGGATCCCAACAGAACTTGCCTGGTCATGCCAAGAGGAATTCAATTTAACATCCTCACTTTTATGTAAACACCATTATCTGACTACCATCTCCCTCCTCGATGTGTATTACCTCTATTTCTTTAGTAATTCCACTTCTCTTCGGCAAATGAGGTCGTCTCATTTCCCAGGATATTAAGAAATTAAGAAATTGAATAGCCCTATTGTCTTGTTTATGGTTACCAAGAAGCTGAAGTTATGGTAGTATGCAAAAGGTAAGTTTACAACCTCATCTCTAATGGCAATGCCTTGTTTGTCAATTGGATGATGAGCGCCCTGATCATTAAACAAGAGAGCTTGTTAAAAAAATCCTGACAGCACCATAGATATGTATGGACAGGACACCCAAAGGGAAGATGAACAGAATGAATGTGGGAAGGTATGCTCATGCCCTAAGTGCCTTAGGACCCCGAGCAACAGCCTTGATTTTTGCAAAGATGAGCAGATTCGCTTTATCTTGAGATCACAATGGATCGGGCTTAATGGTTGCACTCTATGTGGTGAGAGACTTGAATGCAGTTTCTAAGCACCTTCGCCATCATTATTCACTTTTGTCTCCAACTCTATGGATGGACAGGATTATTGAAGATAAACTGTGTAGTACCCCACGCTGTCTTATCGATTAAAATTGTTGAAACTCACGTGGAGACAACACCACCGCCAATTTCTTGAACAACGAACGAGCCATGTTTATTGCCTCAATAGATCTATTCATTTGTACTTTGGGGTACCTACATCTTCCAAATCGTGGACTTGAGATTGTTTTGAACCAACTGATTAGTGATTACGTCAAATCAGTCGCTGATGCTGATGCTTTTAATGGTCCACTATCGGTAGGCCTACTGTTACCCAGGGTACGATCTTGATTCGGCTCTAGGGGGCAATTTCGTCCTTTTGCAATCTTGATGAACCCATTCTTCATCTTCTTCATACAAGGCCTTAAAGACGAAGTCCTCCTCGGGTGACATTGAAAAATGCCTCTCTAATTGGTTGAAAGACAGGATTGTCTTGGAGCTCGCATTCTTTAAGTGGACATATCCACCTTTGAAATGGAGAGACACGAAGCGCTCGCTCGGATTTGTGAAAGAATAATCCGTACAAAAGTATCCCCTAAAAATGCATTGGAAGTGGAATTCATGGGCAATTTCTGTCATAGGCCTACTAAGAATATGCAGAATCATCCAAGTAAATGAACATGGGTCCTGCTGAAGGCCATAGCACTAACATTCAAGGTCAAAAATCTGCCCATTTTTATTCTAAATTACATGATTGCAAGCTAAGCCAAGCTCAAAACATGAATTTCGTCCAAATTGATTAGGTTTAACGACATGAGACGAAAATTAGAGCGAATCTGACAAATTACATGTACAATGCAAATCTCAATGGAGCCTTGAGCTTGGTTACAATAAACAAGGTGGTCACCATTTTCTGAGATATAAAAAGAACGAGAGGTTTCTTCGAATCCCTTGCGCAGTTAGGCTAGTATTCTATCAACACGTGAAGGAACATTATCTTGCAGTTTTCAATCTGGCGTTCAGCTCTCTGTTATCGTGGTTAGTCAGAAAAAATATCTTGCATTCGTATTGTATAGACGTCCACGAACGGTGTGATTTTTAGCGAGGCGTCTCGTTACGTAATGCTCGAAAACGCTATTCCAGTCACCAACCAAAGCATAACACATGATGTTGATACCAGAACGACGATCCCTCTGCACGCTTTGTGTGCCAAATGTGACAAGGCCATTAATATCAAAGGGTCTTGACTTATTAGCTTCAATCTTCTTTTAAGCGCCTACAATGGCACGATGTCAGTTTCTTCTTGTTATTGTTTATATTTGGCTTTGTGAGGGATGCCATTTTGGATCAGAAGGGTTGAATGTATCCTTGGGGTCTAGATTCCTTTTTCGCGTAGGATTCGGAATGCAGATCATCAGGCAAGATGGATGACGATTGGGCGTCATTAAGTACCTATTTGAAACTTAAAGACCAATTTATATGCAAATTTTCAATCGTAAAGCATCGTCTCTCTTTCTCCCAACCAGTTTTGTTTTAAATGGCTTCTTTTGTTTAAGTTCATGTTCGCCATGCCATTTCCAGCTTTGTGATCAATGATCACATTGTAAGATACGGTAAATAAGTACTTGTCCACCGCAAAATTGCCCCTGAGACACATTGGTGTTGTCCGTCACGTGGACTACGAGTTTAGCTCAGCAACGAGACATCACGTTACTCTTCGCACTGTTTCCTTTGATAAACGAAACTCAGGTTTGTTTCTCAGGAATGTTCAGAATAGTAGTAAGTAATTTGGGGTCCGTTGACGATTAACGGTCCCGTACGAGTATGGCCAACATTCAGAAACCTGGACAAAAAACGGTCCGCTGTCTCGGGGTCAGGAGTCGGGAGCCAAAGGACCTTGAACATATTCGTGTCTCGAAGGTCTTTTTTACGTCTTTGTCTTGCCCTCGACAGGTTCACTCGAGACACGAGGGATTTGTGATGATGCCACGGCCCCCTGGTGCGAAACCTTTAAGTTGCATATGAATCAAGACTAATTTAATTATGAATCACATAGCAGTTTGCCAAGGCCAGGTCTCGCTGTACAACGAAAACTAGCAACATTGTAGGTGGGATATCAAGAACCCAATTTCAATAGTTAGCGTTCAGGGTTTTGGAATCTTAATCAAATCGTGAGACAATGCCAAAAAATTGGATTGGTTGACTCCAAAAAGTCGAACAATGATGGATGGCAACTTGGACTCGAATTAGATAAACGTAAAAAGTCTGCACACAAGATTGCTAAAACCAAGTATTCAAGTATTGAAGCAGTCCAAACTATCGGCCAAATCAGGAAAGGAACTTGCACCAAATCTTTCCTTGCGGTGCTTGAAGCTGTTGGCCAGATAATCAACAGCTGTTTGGGGAGCGAGAACTTCACCTTAAAGGACTTCTTTCCTGAATAAAATCCAAGCACTTGTTTGTAAGACAGATGTAAAAGGGCCAAATAACCAGGCTTTTCATTGGTTGGACTGTGTACCTACCGAGTCTTGGACACCTCTACTCTAAAGCAACCAATCCAATGAGTACTTCCATTGAAGGAATTGCGAATGACTGAAGCGAAAGCGGGCTTCCAAATTGAACCACGTTTCAGGCCTCTGTGTTGTATTGTCTGAGACGAGGGCTGGATTGCTGATTATGTAACGCCTAAAAAAATTACTTCATACTCTATGAAGAATCATTATAGTTGGTAAATGTGCCAATCAATTTTGATATATAACCCTAGTGCGTTCACGGCATTCGAAGAAGTCGAGACGGCAGAGCCCGATAATTTGCAGTCAGGTCTTTCCCCACGGTTCTAACTTTGACATTTGCAAAGTCACGAAGTCTAATGAAACATTTCAAGACTACCCTAATGGGTTTTCATTGCAAAACTCGCCTGCTCTTGAGCAAATATCATCATCACCATCATCATCCTCATCTCATATACATTTTGCTACGCACTCATTCAGATTGAAGATGTTGGTCTTGGGAGAGTATCTACAGGGGGAATGTTGATTCAGCTCTTTTTCTCAAGATACCTTGCTCGAGCACCGTTCTTTGTCCGCCCTTGGTACTCAGTGCATTCTTGTTTAACCGTTCGGAAGAAGGACGGTAGGAGGCGAAGGCGACTATAGCCAGATTTCAATTTCAATAGGGCAATAAAAGTGGATCGGCAACTGCACCACTAAAACTATGGTTTTATGACAGAGCTTTTGTATCAGGCTGAGATTTTGGATCTCGGCAACATCTGGGTGCCCTTTTTAAGGATTTTTAGTACCCTGCAGGTATTCAACTACAAGGAAATTGATTTTTCTGCGATGCAATGCAGTTGTTTGCTTCAAATTGTCCTTTATTTTTTTAACTTGACAAGTAAATGACTTGGCAAATTCAATGCATTGTGTCAGCGTTTATCCCATGGTAGGCCCAGGGCAAGTTTGCTCTGCTCATATTGAAACAAGTTGCTGAATAATTACATGCTATTGAGTCTTTATCAGGGCCTCGTCAACCATTTGTTCATAACTCAAAAAGGTGTGCGAAGATAACTTGCTGAGGCATCAAGGATTTTTATAAAAGTTCAATGAGCCTCTGAAAGGTTGCCTGTTTGCATCAGAGACCAGCCACTGGCTCTTCGATGCACTGATCGATACCAGGAGCTGAGTGATTATTGCTCTGACCTTTTTACTATACTACATTCGATTGGTAATCTAGGTGGGATAAAGTTCAGGCAACCACACCACGAAAGGTCAAAGGAGACTTAGTTGAAAAGGAAGTCTTGTTTCAATTTCAGATTTGGGATTTCCATCCAGTTTGTTGGATCATGTCACCATCACCCCCACCCCTGCCATTCGCACTTTGGCCTCCCGAAAAGCGTATGATGAACCCATGGACGTGGTCATCCGAAGAAAAGATTCGGACCGATATCACCCTTACAACAGATCATCGGTATTGGGTGGGAATCTAAGTGAACCGATTCAGGACAGGCCCATCAACCTGCAAATCCACAAAACCACGGTCTCTCCACCCCCACAATCGGAACCAGTGGACTTCTCAACAAAGAAAGAGTCCAAACAAGATGCCAAGAGTACAGAGCATCCCGCCCGGGTAGACAAGAAGCCCATGTCTTTCACCTCCAGCAGAGAGTTGAGGTTTTCAAAGAACCTAAAGTTCCTCTTGGTCGAGATATTCCGCAGCCATCCCGAGAAAGCCAGGATGATCATTGACTACATCCAGCATGTCTCGCGTAAAAAAGATCCTAATAATGAGCCTAAAACAGAAGCTGCTCCGGAACGGTACGCAGGGACCTCTTCTGACTCAGAAACGGAAGTGACGGTGAAAGAGGAGACGATGGACGGAAATGAGCGAGGTCCGAAAACAGCGTCGCCTGGCCCGGGCAAGGCCCATTCCGGAGGCATTGAAGGTCCAGGCAGCTCACCCGGGAGTAGTTCAGGTGGAAGTGACTATAGCGAAAATAACAACAACAACAACAACCATCACAGCCTGAACAACAATAACAACAATTTTTCCAAGAAACTCCATGGGAAAGGAGGGTTCAACCCCAATGCGCCTGGGATGAATACAAGCTCTGCAGATATCAATATTGAAACACTAGACTTTGGCGATCTACCGGAATCCAGTACAGCCAAATGGTTCTCGGAACATCCGGACATCAACCCAGCCAAAGTATTCGATGGCATTAATCTGAAATCAGAATTCCCCTATCCAACCGATACTAAGGTGGAGAAACCCCCAGATCTCACGAACTTGGACAACGCAACAGCCAATCTGTTGCAAATGTCCGTGCCAGATCCTTCCACCACGTTCCTGGACATTGGCACCGACTCCAGTATGTATGAAGACGACCCGTTTAATATTGAGCATCTTCTCCCATCCACTTTCAACATGAACCAACTCGACATGGGCCCAAATGCCACCGAACAGGCCATGCTGGCTCATGGCGCCGAGAACTCTGTCAATTTGGCACTTCCAAGTGGAAAACCAATCCACCTCCAACCTAACCACCCTCATCATAATATGATTCCACCCCATTCCCAAATCTCAGCGTCCCAACATACTAACAACTCTCTCAAGAGCTCTCATCATTTTTCCCTCCATTCCCACCACTCTCACCATCATCATTTGCCTCCACCTTCATTGCCACCAACTGCGACCTCAATTGGACTGAGTCTTTACCCGGAGACCACCATTCGCCCCGTCATTGCCCCTCCGTCTTCCATGGGGTCCCATCACCCTCACCATTCTCATGGAGCAAACCAGTTGCCGGCCAATATTAGATCTCTGATTAAGACCGAGCCCATGCCGTGTATCAAACGCGAAGACCCCTACGGTCATGATCCCTTGTCTTTGGACGCTGGTTACGACCGGACCTCCGGGATGTCACCGATGTCCTCCATGGAATCCGTCGGCTCTCCAGGCTCTCCACCCACTTCCACCATGGCCATGTTTGCCAGCCAGCATTCAAGAATCCCTCTACCAGGGTCCTCTGGATCCATGGGCGGGGGCAAGATGCAAGCTAGTCATATTGCTGCTTTATCTCGGAAAAAAGCAGTGGGCCAAGAAGACGAGGATCTGATTAACATTCCTTCCCTTCAAGTCAGGATTAAGATCTTACAACAAAGGGTAAATTTGCAACACTTTTAAACCACTGCCATGGCTGTGGAGGTTGATATGATCTGACCTGTTCTTCCCTTTTTTAAAACTCTATAGTTGGGGCTGACTGCCGAGACTCCAGTGGAAATCATTAATGGTGGGCATGGAATCAAGAACCCTCTGGCATCAGATGCGCCGGAAACCATCAAGCTGGAGAAACTTCCGGCAGTTCGTCCGGACAATGATCCATCCAAGTTCCAATGCCGGATTTGCTCCAAGGTCTTCAAGCTCCAGCGCTTGTTGAATCGCCATATGAAGTGTCACAGTGACGTGAAGCGTTATTTGTGCACTTTTTGCGGCAAAGGTTTCAACGATACGTTCGACTTGAAGCGTCATACACGAACACATACAGGTACGTTGTTGATATTGGCACTCTCCATCACCTCTGATCTACGTACTAATTATCCACATCCTCTGTGCATTTTTTCTTAATCCTTAGGCGTCCGTCCGTACAAGTGCAATCTTTGTGAAAAATCTTTTACTCAGCGATGTTCTTTGGAATCCCATTGTCTCAAGGTACATGGGGTGGCTCACAACTACGAATATAAACAGCGAAGGTCCAAGGTACGTCAAGCAGAAATGACATCACAGTGAAAGAGAGAAAGAATCTCTTCTAGCATGTTGACGTCAACCGTTCGTTCATTTTCTAGATGTACGTTTGCGAAGATTGTGGATTTACAACCAAAGAACCCGAACTTCACTACTTGCACCTGAAGGAGAAGCATCCCTACAGCCCCGCACTGTTGAAGTTCTACGACAAGAGGCATTTCAAGTTCAATAACTCAGGATTTGCTAGTATGCTATTACAAGTCAATTCATAGTGAAAAAGTACTGTTTGCCGATTCAACGTCATGAAGAAGTCAATGTTCTTGATCCGTCTCATCACAACCACCCATTTACTTTACAGAACTTCCAGAACAAAGCACTGTGATACCATGTCTGGATGGAGGCAGATATTAGACAAAAATTTCGTTGAAACACATTCCCCCGTTTGCACAGTGTGAGAGGCGAACTTGTAAACTACGTACTCCTTCTACTTCTACACACACACACACACATACGACGAGTATTGATTGGAAAAGAATATACCTCTGTGATATCTGGTCAACATTATCTTCATCATCAGCAACAATAACAACAACAACAACAGCAACGACATATTCTTGCAGCTGTGGTCCCAGCCTTCTTTTCTCGCCTGGTTTGGTACCATGAATTTCGGCATTTTGGCTATCCTGAAGAAAGAGCTTAATTATAAACTGTCTTTTGTAACATGACTCTTGAACAGGTCACTCATCAATCAAGCATACAGTTATATTTTCTTGTAATGCCCCTACCCCTCGCCCCCGCTTCATGCAACCTCTTATACAAATATTTATATCACCCCATGCCCAGCCCCCATTATTGAAAGCAATGAGAGTAGTTTCAATTGACTAAGTATTTCCATCCTGTCCATAATTTTGAACTTGCCTTCACCAAATGTACATATGCTATTCTCCCTATAAAAATCCTCCTTCTCATCTTAGCAACCTTGGATTTGACCGCGAAATTCTTTGTACGTGAATAAAAGCTTTGTTACAGACACAATAGAATAGTTTTGTAATGTCACAACTTCATTGAATATTACTACACAAATGTTCAGAAAATCCATTCCAGTTGAAGGTGGTCTGCAAGACACCAATTCAAGTCAATGCTCGTAATCTGAAGTCTTCCCACACTCTCATCGTAATAAGCAATTCCCAAATCTGATCCGGTATTGAAGGGATTGTCGCTTACATCCAAATCAGTGTCTATGTAAGAGAGCTTGACACTCTTGGGCTTAGGGCTCACGTCGTAAATGATCACACTGCTAATGGTAGTGATTTCACCGGTCAAACATTCGCTGACGGCATTCGATTGATTTATGACTAGGGAACCTGATTTTTCATCAGCAGTGGCTTCAAAAGTGATTGACACATCGATGGTGTCAATGTACATGGTACCTGTAGCCGTACATTGAACACTTCGAGGGGATTTGTCGCATCCAAGGCCGACTATCAGGCTGTAGTTACTCTGAAGGTAACTTTCTTCCACATTCATATAAGGATCTTCCTGCAAATCAATATAAGAATAATCACTGAACTATTTCTAAAGCATATGCAAATGTTAAAAACAAGATGCTCACCAATCCAGGAATTATGGTCCCTGCTCTGAGGTGTGATGTGATTTGGAAAGGTTTGTCTTCAAGTAAAGTCCAATCGCCAATGCCTTGGAACTTTTGCCCAGACCACAAACCAAACCAGGTTCCATATGGGATATAGGCCAGTAATTGAGTCGTAGCCAGTTCCATCATAGGGCTGACGAGGATGCCATTGCCCACCATGAACTGCTCGTAGTTCCTCAAGGTGTTTGGGTCGTCCGGGAATTCGTAGAAGAGAGGACGAACTATGGGAGCCCCGGCAGTGGCACCCTCATGGGCCAAGGTATGAAAATAGGGCATGAGCTTATATCTCTGCTCGATGGAGTGTTGGATCCAATCTCTGTATGATCCAATGAACTTGTATGGCAGTCGGTTCATCTTTTCATTGCCATAAAAGCTGTACATGGCTGGCATCAGTGATGCCATTTGGTACCACCGTAAGCAAATCTGATCCAGGATCATTGATGTGTTCAAAGGGACGGCCCCCAGAACACCACAGGGATTCATGGCAACCACAGGGTTCCCAGCTAGACCCAATTCCAAAACTTCTTTGAGACTGGCCCTCATATTGGACCATGTTGGATGCATTGAGGAAGCAATCACACCTCCATGAGCGGAAAGGCCAGGAGACGAGTACTCCGAAAAGCTGTAGGTATTTGGAACGTCCGCCAAAGTCATATGATCTGAGGGGTATTGAGGGTGTTGAGTGAGATGAGACCCTTCGAAGTGCTCAGCAGTGGGACAAACAGAATACGTATCAATCGTGGCATTCAGCTCCCTCGGGATGAAAAACAGTTCCTCCAAATCACAATCAAAGTCAAAAGGATCAGTCTCAATGAGGGGGCTGTTGTGTGCCAAAGTCATGCCACTAACCTCCACGCTCAGCTTGCTCTGCATGGACTCAAAAGATGTGGTCCACCAAGATGCGACATCGGGATGACTAAAATCTGGGAGTACAACCATGTCATCTTCTCCAAACATGCCTTGATACTCCTCGGTAACATTCCACATAATGAAGCTTTCTCCAGTGTGAAACGGACCCCCGACTAAAACCATGGGATTCTGCTTTGGAAGAAACTTTTTGTCACTGTCTGTCAAAATTGTGAGGGCAGACTCCAAATTGGCAGAGGAGATACCCAGTTGAAATGCAGTGGGATAGAGGCTCTCATCAATGCAGTCCGAGTCATAAGGAATGCCCGCATCAGCCATTCCTTGCACTGCAGCCTTAAACTCAGTGATACCGCCAGTATTGCGACAAATGTGGTAACCTAAGGCCCATTTGGGCGCCAACTTAGGTTGTCCAAGGTGAGCAGCCAATTGTCGGCTCACGTCTCTCGGCATAGGTCCTTCATATATATGCAAACAAATATATCCTCCCATGGAGTGGAAGACAATCAATGGTCTTAGGTTGTCCAATCCCGGGAGAACTTCAATAGTCAAAGGAGTCTCAGATTCCACATAAACCCCAAAAAAGTTACGATTGCCATCCAGACCCATGAAGAACGGATGCGAATGGTAGATCATTTTCTCGGTGTTGTACAGAGTTTGCGTTTGGAACACATGCTGGCCTTCAAACGAGAACTCGTGACCACCTAAGCCGTAAACCAAAGATGAAGCTATTAACAGCGAAAGTTCGGAGTAGGTTGCGCCCAGGATAACAGGTCCATAACTAAGATCCAACAAGACTTTTTCGTCTTTTGAGACTTGGAACCGCAATCGTTGGTCGTCATTTTCGTCACCCTGATATCTCAGCTGAACTTGTTCAAATTCCGTATTGTCGCCCAAACCCAGGTCAATCGGGTTATCCTCGTCAAAGAACAGGATGCCCACGTGGCCGGGTGAAACTTGTCGAGCTTTGACCGCTGGTTTCTCCACTTTCTTGTCTGGCCAGGTCACTTTTGCGTAGGAATTCACGAGCTGGACCACTTCAGCTGTCTGTTGGGTCACGTTCAATAGGTGGGAAGACGGTATTCTGTGGTGGCAGAGGGATGCATTGGCGCCCAAGTTGAGTTCTTGATAGCAACACCCTCGATCCAGGCACATGGCCTCCGTGACATTTTCATCCGTTTCCGGGAAGCAGGCTGTCCTCACCCCCAGTTCGATGTGGCAAGTTCCTGTGACTTGATTGGTAGGAGGAGAGTACTCGAAATTTTGGTTCAGTAGCAAAGGGGTCACGAAACCGATGAGGATGCAAATGATAATGGTGTAGATAACTCGCATGGGCGTTGAATACAGCAAGTATCTTTTGGTGACGATGGCTGTAAAAGGGCGTTGGGATAATTGCTTAGGATATTCTTGAAAATTTGAACTTGGAACTTACATTTATTAGGGCCATTTTGGGGGGAAGCGTCATAAAATTGAGGATCCAAGTCGGTGACTTTATGGCGTTTTTGACTCCAGAACCTCATTTTCAAATCCTGATTTCTTTATTTTCTGTGCATTCCTTTCCTATCTAGGGAAATGCGCTTATCATTATGTTAATGATAAAACTGATAAGATGCGGATAGCGCGCTTTTGATCGCGTCATAAAAGATCGCCGAAATCACGTTTAGGTAATCGCATTAAATTTTATCACCCTGTTACTCCATATTCCCAAGAAAAATGCATATAGAACATGATAGGAGTTTAAAATCAACAATTGTGTTGCCATTCGTTTTCTCATTCACCAATTTGAAACATATTCTTCCTTCTCTTTTTGCTTGTTTATATTAATTTGCTAGTTAATCCTAGCCTAATGCCTTCTTTTCAGTACATTTATGTTGCGGAGGATCATTCAATGAGCCAAAAAAACTACCCATCATTGATTAATCTCCAATTGGAATAGGTCTCATTCCCATTCTGGAATTCGAACCTGCTACCTATCTAGTACTCGGAATCGAATCATGACAAAACTTTTAAATCACGTACCTTAGTTGCCATGTATTTTTCTCTCACATTGGACACGTGTACAATTCGAATTTGGTTTCTTTGCAGCAAAGGAGGAAGAAGGGCTTGGCTGAAGTGCTCCTTGTCAAAGTCTAAATTGGGGGTGTGGAAATAACAGACGAAAGGTTGGGGTCGTGAAGGATGAGTTCTTGTGCCTTCTAATTATACACAGACAAAATGGTCAAACGTTTATCAATCGATATGGGTGGGAGATCATAGATATTTCCGTACTTAAATATCTTCTTTACGTGCGCTTTTTGGTACTACCACAAATGGACTATCACAGAGAAGCAAGCTTTTTGTTGTAGAGTCGTACTAAAATGTTGCCAATGAAGACTCCAGTCCCCGTAGAACGGATAAAAAATCATCTTAGGACCACCCTTGGCCTTGGAACACACTCCAAAGCCAATCAATTCATTATATATATAATCCAGATCAAACGCAAATTCAAGTGGCAGGTCTTTTCCCATCATGAGGTTTCTGAAACGGGACGGTTCAAGCTTCAGATCAAGTATCAATCAAAGGCCTCCTTAGCGGTCTTACCATCCTTTGTGGGAGAAGCAGAACCTGTATTTGAGTCTACGGTGGAGGCTGCTGGGTTGTTATCAAAATCCGCCCAACCCGTTTCGGTCACGGGTGTGGCCACGGGCGAGGGTTTCAAGGGTGACTTGGGGTCGGTGGCCGAGTCCCACGGATTGCCCGTGTCCATGGTCGCACCAGTCATGGCAGGAGGTATATCTTCCACCTCATCAGGAGTAGGCCAAGCTGGACGGGAAAGGACCAAAGATAGGTTTAGTTACTTAAGTTGCGAGAGTTCAAATACTGACGCTTTTTGTAAGGTAACAGAGGTTAAGGTTTATAATTCTAAGGAATTTTTCCCAGTCATATGCCCGTATTGAATTCTTTCAATTAGCTCCAAGTTAATGAACAGGTCTTTTGTTTACTTTTTTTTGAAGGCAAATGATAAATTACAAGGAAAAGGTTCCCAGGAAGTTACCTTAGACGGACTCTTACCATTGTCTACATCCATTTTCTTTTCAGAGGAAGACTTGGTTGAGTTGCTTCTAACATTGTCTTCATCCTCATCGTCGTCATCATCACGATCCTCATCATCAGAGGAATTGATTTGCGTCACACTTTGTTTCGGGATGGGT
The DNA here is from genome assembly GCF_007210705.1 of Tigriopus californicus. Classification (NCBI taxonomy): domain Eukaryota; kingdom Metazoa; phylum Arthropoda; class Copepoda; order Harpacticoida; family Harpacticidae; genus Tigriopus; species Tigriopus californicus. The sequence continues at coordinate 10,439,981 of NC_081442.1, forward strand.
TCAATGTTTGTGGCAAAATTTATCTCGCGCGTCTTGTTTTCCCACATATCTTCTGAATCATCAATGTCATCTCCTAAAATAACATGACCCCCGATAATGACATTCGCAAAGTCATTCAAATGGTGTGTCGGAGGTCTTTACGGGTCAACACTTACCAGACATTGGTGGAAGTTTTCCAACTCTCTGATTACAGACGGCATCAAACATTTCTTTGGCACTGTCGTCTCCAGTGTCATCATCCAAACCAAAACTGATATTGGAGATATTCTTAGCGTTAGCCAAGGCACTGAAAATAAGATACAATGTTATTTGTTTTACAACACTTGTATTCATTTCAAATTTGTTTTCCAGCATTTGCATTTATCAAAATGTTTTTGACCAAGATTTTTGGGGGAACCAAGATTCAATAGAAGTGGTTTGAAAACGTTAAAAGAAGTCATAGAAAACGCGAATATTTTTGACAAAGATGGCCTCAAAAAGGCTTTAGTACTTTTCATTCCGACCACCATATTATGTTAGCAAAGTCATTACAAGAACCTTGAAATAAGTCAATGGCGCAATCTTGGCTGACACACAAGATACATTACCTTGGATCTGAGTCGTTATTAAACTCTTCGTTATTGATTCCGAAAGAGTCGAAAAAATGTTCGGACATCTCTTGCATCTGATAGTTTGAAAAATTCTGAAAATGAACCAAAACGTCTCACTAAGATGTGCTCCAACACTATTTGTGCAATTTCAAGATCCTACTGCTTGTTGAGCGTTATCTTGGGCAAATTGCATGTCCTTGAACCCGTCCTCGTCCAAGCTGTTCATGGAGTTGCTGTAGTTGTAGCGATGGACAATCTTGTTCTTCTCGTTGAATTCCACCAATTTCTCCTTCACGAAAGAGTCCCAATTGCTCGAGGTAGCTTCGCAAGAATTCATCACATTCCGGATGAATTCGCTACATTCACTCTTGTCCAGAAGTTCAACCTATCAACCGAATCCAGCCTTATTCGCGGTCCAATCAGAAAGGTCTTATCAATCATTAATCCCTCACCAAAGAGTTGGCAATTGTGAGCAGATGACCCATATAGGCTTGTTTTCTCCTGGCTTCGTCCTCCGCGTTCATTTCGAACCCTTTCAGGATCTTCTCCACCAAATGGCATTGAGCAATTAACTGCAACCAAAATCCATCGAGTCCACCGATATTGCAGCTCTAGTTCAAAGGTGTCACTTACATGATCAAGGAGAGGGTTCTCGTAGGGCTTGGCCGGGGATTCAGACTCGCCCGACGAATCCAGAGGCCCATCTTCTAATGGAACCGTAGTGTCCATGGTGTCTTCAGTCTCTTCCATCTTGGGGGCGGCAGGATCTTTCGCATCTTCTTCTTCGGGTGTCGTTTCGGGACCCGTATCCGGAGGAGTGTCTTCTTGTTTTGTCTCGATCTTCTCCTCGGTTTTGGATTTGTCAGGCGTTTCCTGTGAATGAAGTGATTGCAGGCTCCAGAAAACTAATTTCTCACGGGTCGAATGAAGATGACTCTTACCCGAGTGGGACTCTTGTCGGTTTTGGGTTGGCCGACAGTCTTGTTTTCGTCGGTGTGTTTTTGAATGGAAATAGGCTTGAAGCTGAACACTTTTTTGATGCATTGCTCCACGTGTGCATGCAGGAAATTGTTGAGGGAGTATTTAAAGAACAGATCCTATTATGGGGAAAGGACAAAATCATATTTGGTTTTGTCGAGTGGTTTATCAATATGAACTTACCAGAAGGATATCAACCGTTTTGCACTCGATCAATTTCAAATGAACGTCCTTGTAATTGGTCGCAATCAGGGCACTAACCAGTTTGGCAACACCTAAGATCAAACCATCGAAGTTATAGAATTTGCACGTACACAGCTTTTATCTAACAAGTCCTGCATTTCAGTTGCTCACCGCCATTTCACATTCTTTCATCATTTCGCTTATTATTCTGGTTAAAAAAGTAAGTAGAACTAAAAATATCTGTATTTTGACCCCGTTTTTCTAACTTTAGGTTGAATTTTCATGTGCACGTTTTTTTCCAACTTCAATTGCATTCCTTTAACAGCCCTAGTCATGAGACACGGGCCAAGTGGTATTAATATTCCTCTGTTTTTAAAAACATTCACCAAACGTTTTCAATATTTTTAGTGGTTACCGCACTTTTTTAAGCATAATCTATTTTCATATTAAAAAAAAAAGACACTGACAGAAATAGTTTTAGCATTCAATAAAAGGATCGTTCAAAGCCACTGCTAGCCTAACAATGAACTGCATACAAATGCATTTCACGCCACAATACTTACTTAGACGAGTGGCGCCCAACGGCGGGTCCAGAGGTCCTGCCGTGGTGTTCATGGCGTTTTTGGGCGGTGGATTGACAAGCAGATCCGTAAAGTCAGGTAACTTGGGCAGGATGGAGTTGATGGTTGCGACCAAGATGTGCTTTTGTCTGGCCGCTTCTTCCGGCGTCGTAACTTCACTATCCGGCACAGCCGTACCCGCATGATACGTCGCCGCAGAAAAACCTTCAAAAAGACCGCAAGCTTTTGAAATTATCGGTGAACCCACCCGTGCACATCCGTTTGGCTTACCTAAAGCCGTGGTGGACTCGGTCGACTTTGAATTTCGGGCCTTCAAGAGCGACAGAAGAATGGTGATTCCGTTGATGATAGAACTCTCACAATAGGCTTCCGTTTCCGGGTGGGGCGTGAACATGACCTCGAGTAGAAGGTCCACAGTGGCTGGATCTTCCAATGTCTGTAACAAGGGGTCTTCGACTTTCTCCGTGACCGTTTGATACTCTTCCTCGCGAGCCATGGGAAAAATGGCGATCAGGAGCTGAGAGGCATTATCGTGGGTATCGCGCGAAAACTTTGGATGGAGAAGCTCAATGATGGACTGCACCAATCGACTCTCGTCCAACCACTAGGATCACAACGTGATGAATGAATATACTAAGTACTAGGGACGGAATAAGAGGGAGTGGGTAAGAGATGGACTTACATTGAGGAGCATGGGTCGAACGGTGGTGTCATCCCCGCAAGTGACTAAGGTGAGAATCAAGTCTGAGATGGACGACGTGCCAATGTGACGCAAGAAGTCCTTCACCACGGGTTTAGTCTTCAAGAACTCGAACACTTTAAGGTAACCCACTTGGTAGTTTTACCAATCCTGTAATGTATTAGATGATTTATAATAGCTCCAAAAGAACGATTGTATTCAAGTCAACAAAGGAGACACGTATCTTCCAAATCATTACTTTGGTGTAATTAAATGTTGGCATTCATAATTTAGATATCAGGATACAAGGAGGATAGAGTACATACAAAACAAGGAGGTAGGATCCTGATGCAAAAGGGTAAAAGAATGCGATAAGCACATTCATTCTTATGGTTCGGGCATTTGTATATTTTGGGTTATTATTGATTTATCCCTATTTTGATTTGTATAATTATAGAGATTTCAAAGTGATATACCGTAACAACTAATCGATCAATAGCTTTAGGTTAAAAAATAAGATTTCTAAGCTGCAAACAAAAATAGTAAACAGAATGAAAAACGTCCTCAAGACTATTTCATACATTTTTTTATATCAAGTTTACAACTAAATTGTTCAATTGTACTTGATCCTGAATTAAATCATTCCTTTTAAGTTAGCCCACTTTATTTTGACCCACACAATCGCTTGGCGAGAATAATGTTAAGGAACAAGGCAGTAACAAAATTGATACAGAATTTAACTGCTATAAGAAGGTGTAAAAACCCTAAGAAGTCTACTTATAACGTAAGTATCTCACAATTCTTCACTCCGTATACTAGACCGTGATGGCTACGAATTGTTTTGAATTCAAGTCAATGCCAACTGACCTGATCGGATTTGCGGACGAGGAGTGCGGCAAAGGCTTTGCTGAAGAACGAGGACAGGAGCGGATTGAGCGGCGGAGGTTGATCGACGAACGTGTACAAATGCTGAAGCAGCGACTCCTCGGAGGCGATATGCAACGTCAATGCTTGATTCTCACAGGTCAGGATCTCAGACGCGATATTTGGCAACTTGAAGCGTTCCGACTCGTCCAAGGCCGCACTGGGTTCGAGCACCACCAAATTGATGAGCTCCTTCAGCATCGCTGGCTGGCATAAGCTATCAAATGAAAAACCATTAACCAATTCAAGAACAAACCGCCAAATTGTGACAAAACGTTGTTTTTTATTCAATTAAATTTCTCCATAATTCCCCAAGATGTCAAGCAGATTCATTCAGGACATGATGGTATGGCTGGCAAAGCATTTTTTTTTAATGCAGATATTGGGATAAAAGACAGTTATTGATTGCGACGAACGAGAATCCCGACATTTCCTCGCGTCTTGATCAGAAATGACTGGTCTGGTAAGGACTTTTAAGCAGTTTCACACATTCGCGAATTTCAATTTTGACTGAAATAGAGTTCTTGATAAAAATTCCCGATCAACCCTATATGAAAGAACTAGCCAGATCAGTCAACTGTAATTCGCTGGTCGATCAGATAAAATATGGATATAAATTTAAGTATAAAAAATGGGTTTTTTCGTCTTGAACTACTAAGGATTCCGGTAGGGAAGTGTGCAAACAAATGAAGTAATTGAATCTAGCAAGTGACTTAGTGAAATATAAGTATATCACCTCTCGGACGAATTTTCAAGTTATAACCATGTGAATTATGTTACTGAGATAGAAATAGATGTTTTAATTGCACTATCTTATCTGTTCAATCAAGAGACGTCTTTGGTTCAGGTTTATACCAGTTTAATGTTCAAGCGGTTCAGACGTGGAAACGAGTCTACATCATGAGTTCCCAACACTGACTAGGGCATTTCTGGTAGCTTCTTCTTTAAAGCATATGAATTCAATGGGTTTTTAACCGTTGAGTGCAACGTTTGCAATGTGAACGGATGACACATGTCCAATGTCATATAGTAGACACATTTTGAATGTCAGACAGAACCCCTCTTTGGCCTTCTCACATGTCCATGACAATCAATCTTCCATAGGCTAAATACTACAATTCATGTTGGCAGGCTATTACAAAATCAAAATTGACACTGTGTTCAAGTGTGATGACATAGAATAAGGTTAGCTTACAAATCGATGAGTTTCTTGTTCTGATTTTTGCATTCTTGAATGACGTCCTCTTGCTCGAGGATTTCGGGTAATCCCACGGATTCCTTCTCCAGCAAGCTCTCCAACTGAGACGAGCTCACCGAGTTACACTCCCAAAACATGATGGCGATGAGCCTCCGGTCCGGAATTAGGCGGAGGAGGAGGTGCAAAGCAAGGCCGGGCAATGAACGGAACAAGGGAACCCCCAAGGGACAAAGGAAGATGGAACAAGGGGGACGAGGATCCCACTGGCGGTGAGTACTCACACTCACTCACTCACTCAAGCACTCAACAGAGGACTAGCTAGTATCTAGATTGGCTTTAAAAAATATAGTAGTGGATGTCTGGTTGGTATATAAAAATGTAAGTCAGTGTGGCCGTCAGTGTGTTGGGCGGTATTTGGCGGCGGCAGACAAGTACGGTAAGGAGGAGGAGGAGGAGGAGGAGGAAGAGAAGGGCGGGTGGCTGGCTGGCTGAATGGACGTGACTCTGCAATCAGCTTGCCATTCAGCCAGCCAAGAGAAGGAGGTTGTGTGAGATACTGAGCAAGTGGAGCGGGAGAGAGGAGCTCAATATCACGCAACCTAATGTACATGGAAAGATTCCCGGAATTGTTCAATACTAAGGAGAGTCGGGGGGATGGTGATATCATTTGAACGAAGCCTTTAAATTGTAAATGCGTTTATGTAGGGACATAGTGTGAAGTGAAGCATTGGGTGATCTTGAGTAAAACTTGCATCTGGAGACCAGGGTTGTCAAGCTCTGGCCACTAGAATGGCGTAACCACAGCTATTGGAGAGACAACATCGCCATGAGGATTTACGAGTCACTCTGTCATATGAGAGTGCTGATAGTGGGTGAGGGGAAAACTTATGCTCTTGTTTCACGATGGCAAGAGAAGGCGGTGACTAGTAAGTGGGACGGTTGAAAAGTGCTTTAAACCACGATCAGGAGCATCAGGAGGCCCTTTCGTTTTCTAATTATACATTAGATGATTTGACGTCCCAGAACTGCTGGATGGAATATGATGGGACTGAACTCTTTTCAGTGGTAAAAGAGGTCATCAATCAGCGACGGGAGTTGACAATTGCTGTGTTCAATCTGGCCCATCCACTCTACTGCAATAACCAAGATTTTCATCACTTATCTCTACCTACCTGTCTTTGTACTCTCTGTAAATCACCTCTTCCCTTTGTTCATGTGCACTGAACCAAGTCTAGTCATCTCTGCTGTGATATCACTAGTCGAATGTTTTATTGTTTTAGCCATTTTAGTTTCTTCTTTTATCTATTTTTATCCATATTTGTATAAGTTGTTTACATACACAATTTTCTTATTTTACGAGTTGACATGACCGAGAGTCACAATAAAATATTTAATTCTTCAAATATAGCTACATAATGCGACAATGCGTACTCGTTCGCCAAATACCAATATCAGAACACAAAATTTTCAGTGCTGAACACTCCACCACGTCTAACCTTTGACATTTTTCTGTCTCTTGGGCTCAATCCTCCAAGTGTGTGATCAAAGGCGCAAAGCTGTAAATAGAGCGCAACATATGGAGAGCCTGCATCAATCTGCATTGTGTGAAACTAGCAACTAGAACCTACTAGCCCTTCTTCTCCTTCTGATGCAGCCTCGATTTTTGAAACCCGGACCTCGTGTGTTTTGAGGCTCCTCTTGACTCCTGACCCCATCCAAATCGAGGTTACAAATCGAAGAGCCTGAGTGGTTCCCAAATCTGCAGTGCTCTCTTTAAGGCCGGCTTCATGGCCAATTCGTCCGGATTGAAGCGATCTCGTGTGGATCCGGCGGGAGCCTCGTCCTCGTCGTCCACGGGCGCCAAACGCTTGCGCTTGAACTCGCAGGGCGATTCTGATAGGTCGAGCTTGTCGTTTAAGGACGCCTTTCGCCACGCCTTCCACACGGTCATGGATACGCTGTGGGGTCGAGCTAAACCAAATCCCATGGGAACAACTGGTACCATGACCCATCGCCATAATCCAGAGTAAGTGTGATTAGGCAAAGATGACTCAGTCAGTCCATCAATTGTTATGAATTGTTCTAATCTGATCCCAACCCTATTTTTGGGATGGACCAGAATATTGCTTCGGGAGTATTTGTAAGATCCTCTTTAATATATTTTTACCCATTGAAGCCCATTTTTGGACCGATTAAAACCGTAGTGAATGTAGACTTTTGGATTGTCAAAACGCCTTTTAATCAGTGGTGATTCGAATGAAAAGATTTTTGTCCGTCTCTTTATGTTTCATTCTGGAAGTTGAAGGGGGGTCAGCTCGCTGTAGAATCGATTTATTGTACGTCGTAGGTTTCAAAGCCTTGCTCAATAGGCAACCTGCGTTGTTTTCTAGGATTGAAATGACTTATGATTCACGAATGATCAAACGAACTTCAAGCAGTGGAACCCAAACCCCGGCCGTCTCAAGTTCATCAAGCACGACTTCAAAATCGGGATCCGCCCAGAGCTCGTTAGCCACCAAATTGTCCAAATCCACATCCAACCCGGATGTGTTAATTTTGGGCGAATCTCTAGGCACTGGATCTAAGAACGAATTGAATAGGAAACCCAAAAGTCGTGATATGGAGAAGAAGAAAAATCGGCCAATCCCCGAGGTGATCGATTTGGAACCCCAAACCGATCGGGACGCATTCCGTTCATTTAGTTTCGAAGCCACGGGCACGCCTCATATTTTTTCCAAAGCTGATAGAGCGAAGAAAAATGAGCCCTTAAATATTCTGAGTCGTCTAAGAGCCAAGCATCCTGCTGCTTGCGTAGCCCGAGATTTCTCTCGACCCCCAAAGATCAAGCATTGCACTATTAAACGCTTGGGCATTCAAAGTCCAGTGTCTCGTTATTCAAGCCCTATGTCCAAGAACAAGCGATTGGTATTACGCCAACAAGCCGAGGATCAATGCGTCGATTTGACGAGCAAGGATCGTTATGCCCAGTTCCTAAAGTCATTCCAAAAAGATGATTCGGGCACATCTTTCCGCCGAACTCCTGGTTTAAATCTCTTTGGAACGTCTCCGTTCTTTCACCGACGATCGGAGACTATTTTAAGTCGAGGTGCGGTTGATGTGAATACTCAATCGCCTGAGACGAGTCGACAAATGAAGGCCTCGTTCAAGGACAAGTTCTTGACCCCTGCCACCCAGCCTGAAGTGATCAATCTCGTGGAGGAGGAAGAAGAAGAAAACTCGAGTAACTCGTTTCAAAGACCAGTCACCAAAGGTCCGGATGATGATATCCGCGAGATCCTTGAGAAATATGCGACCAGTCCAGACTTAAAGCAGGCTCCGGAGCCCCGAATTCCGAGAGTGAACACCCTTGAAGCCGATTTGAAATTGAAACCGATCACGAAAGACGATTTCTTGGAGCGAATCCAGAGCCAATATAGCGCAAATGCACGAGAGAGAGAGCGTCGGATGGTTCAGGCCCAAACTCGGTTGGAACATGCGCAGGTTCGTACTAAAAAATTGGAAGACGCCTTAGCTCAACGGATGAAGAAGACGCTGGAGATCACCGAAGTGCCAATTGAGGAAGTTCAAGACGAGGAGGAGGAAGAAGAATTGCCCGAAATCACCACTGAAATGGAAACGGTCATCAACAATGCTTGCTCCTCGAGAGGACAAGCTTTAATTGACCGCTTCAACATCGCCATCACAAGAAAAGACGTGGACACACTCAAGGGTCTTAATTGGCTCAACGATGAAGTCATCAACTTCTATATGCAGCTTATCTGCGAACGGTCCAAAACTACGGACAATTGGCCCAATGTCCATGCCTTCAATACGTTCTTCTATCCCAAAATCGTTCAATCTGGACACGCGCCGGTGAAGAGATGGACCAAGAAAGTGGACATTTTCAGTTTTGACTTGCTCTTAATTCCCGTTCATCTTGGTATGCATTGGTGCTTGGCCGTCGTGGATCTGAGAAAACCAGGAGTGTACTACTATGACAGTATGTTGGGTGAAAATAAGCGATGTCTCAAAGCCGTTTTGCAGTACTTGGAAGACGAACACCGGGACAAGAAAAAAAGCGAATACGACACGTCCAACTTTGAAGCGATTTGCGTCAAGGATATCCCGCAACAAATGAACGGATCTGATTGTGGAATGTTTGCGTGCAAATTTGCCGAATATCTCTCCAGGAATTCGAAGATCACTTTTGACCAACAGGATATGCCGTATTTTCGCAAGAGGATGATATATGAAATTGTCTCCGGAATTCTCCTTCATCCCTGAGCAACAAAGTAACAAACAAAGAAAATCCTAATGGAAATCATGTATTGAGAGATGTATTTATTCGCAAGAAATCCCCGGGCCTTACCCAAATTTAAGGTTTGTTTGCTGTAAAAATTCATAAACGGAAAACGTAAGGGAATATACGACACTTGTACGTAGTAAAAGATGCATAGGTATTTTTGAGGGAATAATGGGAATCCCAATCATTATGTGTACAGTATTGAGGCGATATGGCAGAAGACGATAGATTCTTTTTCATTGTACATGGGCACGAACATGGACGCTTCATTTCAACTGGATTCAACTGTTGTGGCACTGGCGCAATTTGTAGCGCACACTTTTTAAGAGTCCTGTCTCACTTGATTTTGTAGCACCCTGCAATTTGCTTGTTATGGGATGGAGTGACCTTAAAGCTTTCTTCTAAAAGGGGAAAAATTATCACTCAGCGTGGCACGCGGCATGTGCCTTCGAAAATGCCTGGAAATTTGTGGTGGCTTCAACCCAAGAGGGCTGCGTAGGGGTTGAACCCATGGCCAGGGTTCAAGGTGGGCGCGGCTTGAATAGTCCTCGTGACGTATTCTGTGATTTGAGTTGTTACCATGGTAGTGGAAGTGAGACGAGTGACCGTGGGCACGTTGCGGAAAGTGATTTTCACTTCTTTGGTGACCGTGCTGGGAATCACGGTATCTTTGACTACGGCGTCACTTGTCACCTGGAATGAAGGCTGAAGACCCAGAGCTGCGGCGGGGTTGAAAGGATTGCCAAAAGCCAGTCCAGGGTTTGTTGGCAAACTAGGGTTAGGGCCTGCGGTGCGGAGCTCTGGCTGGTACTCAGTGACGGTGGTGACTCCAATAGCCGAGGTGATGGTTGTCTCCATCTTCTTGTTCCCAAACATGAGTGGCACGGTCTTGGTCGTGAACAGGGTCTCAGTCCGGATGACCGGTTTGCTGGCAACCACTTGTCCACCTTGATTCTGGGCTTGATTCGGCGCGTGGTTCTGGCTGGGATTAATACCGCCCAATGCCAAGTTGGGAAGGCCGCCTAGTCCTCCAAAGGGGTTTTGAAGGTATTGAAGAAGAGCCAAGTGCCTGATCTGTTCAGGACTGAAAGCGGATAATGGATTGAAAGCAGGCAATGAGGGCGTGTTCTGTGACTTTTGCCCGAGAAGACCAGCCAAGCTAAAGGGATTCAACGACGAAGGTTGCTGACCAAAGCTAGGTTGCAGCGTCGGAGTGTCCTTGCTCTTCAAATTCACGATACCAGGATTGTGTTGCTTCTCCATGGAGTCGACGGGGTCGAATTTGGAACCAATGAGGGCCAAATCATCAGTGAAGCCGGGCGGAGGTCTCACTCGGATCTCGTGGGGTCCGTCTGAGAATTCGTCTTGCTCGCTAAATTCCAGCTCCCCTACGAATAAATAGGAGTTGACGGTTGTTCATCAATCAAAGAGCAAAATTGACAGATTCTGAAGTAACTTACCTGGCAAAAGCTGCTCTCTTTTTTCGGAGCCAGCCTCATCGAGAACATTGCTGAAATCAGTGAAGGCCTTGGTTGGGATGAATTCGTACGAGTCCATGGGTGGGATGGTCTTTACAGCCTCGACTAATCTGGTGACATAATAGGATTGTGTGAGGGTGTGTAACTTGGTTTGTCCATTGACAACGATGGGCAGCAAAGAAGTCTTGAGCATCAATTCCTTGGTGCTAAAAGTTTCGGTCACGGTCTTCAAAGGAGGCGTGCCACCAGATGAGGAAGCCAAGTGCACCGCCGGTAGAGTTTCAATACTGGAGGAAATCTCGTAAGGGTGGAAGTCTGGAAGGGACGAGGTCAAGATGTTCTCCGGGGCAGGAATAGTCTCAGTTTGAAACAAGGGACTCGAAGTCTTGTAATCTGGTTCCTCTGTTTTGGAAGGCTTGATGTCGCTGGTGAAGGTCCTGGTAACAGTGATGAAGCGCGTGCTCATACCCTCCTCAAAATTGAAGGAATAAGGGGATCTAATTGTGGCCACCTCCAAGAAAGCTGACGAACTGAGGGTCTCAGGGTAAACAGTTGTTGCATCCAAAGTGGTCTGAAGATCCTCATCCTTGACAGAGCTGGATCCAAGATCTTGAAGAGTGGTTTCATCTTCAAGCGACTCTTCCGAATCCTCCAAATCAGCCTCTTTGTTGGCCTCTTCTTGCTCTTCGACTGTCAGAATGCCCTTCGATTTCCCACCCTTATTAAGGATTTTCTGAAGAAGCGATTGTCTTAAATCTGGCCTACTGAATCGATTGAACTTCTTAAACTCGACTTTGGCACCTGTTGACGAAGTGTCTTCCTCCTCATCCTCTTCCTCCTCACTATCATCGCCATAGTTACTTGATGAGGTAGAACTGCCAAGACGAGGTCGAGAGAGCTTGGATGAGCCGTAAGAACCTTTTCCACGCTTGGAGATGAAGGTTGGAGCTGGTGAGGAGGGAGTAGTATTAGGCTTACGTCTGGCGGCAGAGATCCGATTTCTGAACCGGTTAACTTTTCTTCGGCCACCCAGCCTCACATTCTCAACGGTAGTTTCCTGGTAAGCACTTGGCGAGGCTTCCAAGTCCTTTTCTCGGGGAGTGGTGGTTTCCACCTCCTTCGTGTGAGCCCGATTTCTGTATGATCCTCGAGAACGGTCCCGGATTCGATCCTTAAATCCGCGGTTACTATTTTGAACTCGAGTGCGGACGGATTGGCTGGGCTTGATGATTTCGACCTCTTCGTCATCTTCTTCGGTGTCCTTATTTCCATAAGAGCTCTCGGAATTGCTAGAAAACCGTTGTCGCTCCTTCCTTGCTCCGGATTGAAGTCCTCTCACATTTGAGCTCGTTGGCAAACGGCCTGACAGCGGTTGGACACTTCCTCGTCCAAATGATGAGTCCCGTCGGTTGTCTTCTTGTTTGAGGCTCTTCTTGAACTGAGCATATCGAGATTTGAGTCTCTCCTTAAAATCGCTCACGGCAGAGTTTTTCCGGATAGCAACCGGGTGGGTGTAACCTCCGATAGGATTGGCATTGGATGAAATAACTTCCACGGATCCAACGCCCTCTCCCGACGACTTGGCATCCTCTTGATTACTAGACTTGGGTTCTTCCTCTTGTTTTGGTTCTTCCACATAATCATCGTCTAACTGGTATTCATCTTGGGTTGGAACATTGACCCCAAACGAAGGCTTCTCTGTCACATGAAGAACAGTGCCAAAGTTGGCCACCGGAGTAGCCTTTATTTCATCCTCGAATATCTTGGAAGTGCTCTGGACCACTTGGGCATACTGTCCATCGTCCATGTAAGTTCCGAAGACTCGCGTCGAATGGACCGTAGTGACACCATGGGCAATGAGGGTTCCTCCAGTCTGGGTCACTAATCCCACGTGGCTATCGCCTTCAATGAAATCCGAGTAGAGTGTGGTCGAGGCCACTTGGGTCACAGTTGGAGCGGCTTGTTGGGTTTTGGTGAACACGTGGAAGTCATCTTCAATAATACCCACTGCAGGCTCGATCGAGGCTTTATCAAATGTGGGAGCGTCGCTGGCGCCATCAACTTCAACCACTCCATTGGAAAGGGTCGTCACTCCTTCATGTTGAGTATCAGTCTCCCTTGAAATTGATGGATGGCATTAGTCAGTCACTATCTAAAGATACTTGAACATCAAACAATACTCACTTAATAACAGAACTGGGTCGGATGAATGCCTTGAGATTCTCCTTAATGGCATTGGATCCACTTTCGGGCGTGGAAGGGGCTAGTCTGGGGAATTTGGGGCGCTCGAACTTGTTGAAGAGCTCCTCCAAGCCAAAACTGGGTCTTTCATCGAAAGGCGATGTCGTGATCACTTCCGATGAAGTCACCTTTGGAACCGAATTCGAAGGATCGGCTGCAAAGATAGGACATTTGTGTCAATTGGGGACTGAGAACAGGTGCCAACAGATCCAAATGCAAGGATTGGTCAATATCAAATTGGATCAAATGCATAGCACGACAACCAAATGTCGCTTACCGTCACAATAGAATGACGATATGAGACACACAACATGCGGAAACCACATCCTGAGCCCGACTAATCCGATCAGAGACTCCTCGGAGTAACCCACATACAAAGACACTATCAAAGTTTCAAATACTTTCGCGTCGACATCATTGTCCTATACCATCAAACAACCCGTTAAACACCCCTGAAGTCAAGGTTTCGTCAAACCTGTTGACGTTTGCCAATCAGATCGTCTAGTTTGACGGTAGTTTCTTTACTTTCTTTGCTGACAAGTCAATCTAGATTTGTTTGTGTGATCAAGCAATCTAGGCGTGAACAAAAGTGCTTCTTGATCACGGAATTGGAGTTTTCCACTGATGAGCAACTTTCAAAAGAGTCACTGACATGGCCATGAGTGATTGTAAAGTCAAGACAACTACACAAAACCCGGGTCACGGTCCAAAAAACACGACACAACCCCCGTGTATAATATCATTCGATGACAATCACACGTATGAAAAAATGGAGAGCTCTTCATCAAGCGAGATAGGATCTTCAAATGAAAACGAATCTGGATATGTTCACATCTCTTAACGGGAACCCAGAGGCATTTCCTCACGCAAAAATGAACGTGATTTGACGCATGAGAACTCTGGGATTCTACTGTATCAATCAAACTATGTCGCTTTCTTTTTATTATAATAGAGCTTTTACACGCACGGCATTCATCTCTCCAAAATGGATCGTCTGAGGATTAGCCAAAACAAACCGAATCGTAAATAAAATCATAACCAAAGTTGGCAAGTGCAATGACAAAAAGCGCTTAGAACGATTACTAGGTCTCAATCTAGCATACTGATTAGGATGCAGGTCTGCAAAAAAATATTTGGCCCTTCGCCAAAACACATATTTCAATACCGTCAGTCGACTCACATTTTTTTGCTTCCCTGTGTGTCTAATCCGATTTGATTTTAGCCGATGTTTTGGGAGTCAAAACAAATGCAACTCCTCCAATGCTTGTCAATGCAATGGTTGTCTTTAAAAAAATCAAATCTATTCTCCGTGGATCGTTGTTTTCTTTTGAATCAGAGATGTGCCAAGTTGGTCAATGTGTCTTAGTGTGTGTGAAACAATGTGAGGAAGAAATTTCCCGTGTCGTCACGTAATTGTCAGCTTGCCTCCTTCCTTCTTCAGCGTCGCGAATTTCTCCCAGGGTTGAGCCAACCAAGCCAATAACAACACTGATGTTGCTCCAATCACAAATTATCATCATTTTCAAGCGAGATGTTCCCTTTGGGAATCTAATTAAACCTGCTGGAACATGCTGAATCAGAAACTAAGCCCATGCGGTACCTTAAAAGTTAATTGAAATATAAAGAATGAATTTCAGAAATTGCGCTTTTCAAGATATTTTTGGTACTTGGAATGACCCATCCCACCAAGCTAATAGCCTTGAATCCCACCCACATCTTATATACTCCAACGAATCTTTGATGTTGTTAAAAGTTTGTCTAGGTATGCATGCATGAGTAAAACCAAAAGAAGCATTTGAGTTGGCCATAGCTTCTCGTTTATCATAAATGTCATGGATATTTGAACCATCCCTTTTGCCCCATAAAGGTCATACATTACCCATTAAGAAACAGATGTTTAATCGAAATCCGGTCAAGAGCTCTGCGAAAAAAAAAACTGAAGTATCGCTTGCTTTAGGCCACGGATCCGTTGGATTCTCAAGAGCTAACACGTTTTTGGATCTCTATTCAGTATCCACTCTCAGGCCATTTGTTCAAGGAATAAACTTTTATGAAGAGCAGTGTTTCAATGTTCAGAACTTTTTCCATGACCTTGTAACCAAGTGTGTGCATGCTATTTCGATTGTTGGCAAACACCACCGTCATTACTTGGTTCGTTTTTTCCAATGAAGTCAAAAAAGGCAAAAGAGCAGGACATTTTCCTAAATGTTAAAACGTCGTGAGACGTGCGAATTCGTCCAAATTTTGTCACTTATTGTTTACCATTTGACGAGGCAGTCTTTGAGAAGGATTTGGAAGCTGGGAAGTCAAAGAATGCGGTCAAATGTAGTGAGTACCCACCTGTCGATAGAACCCGTGTGAGTCGCTCTAATGCCTCAGATGTTGAGGTCTGTATTGAGGCTAAAGTCGTGGTTATTATCCTGGAAGTAGCCTCGACAGCTGTTGTCTGAGGGGTAAAAACAATCACCGTGTTTCCCACCGTGGTGACAAAGTCCAGAAAACCAGTCACAGTCTTGGTTACCAAGCTATTGAGTGTCTTTGAGTCTTGGAAGGGTTGTCCAAACACTGAGTCCAACCCACCAAAGATCCTGGTGGGATGGACTACAGGCGTGTCGTCCACTTCTACGGAGGATTGAAACGTGGCCGAGGCTAGAATGAACGGGGGATCAAACACTACTTTTAGGGGAGTTTAAACCGGTGGCGAAAGGAAGAAGGAGGAAAAATGGATGCCTTTAGGGTTGACGGTTTTGGATTGGTTGGTGGCTTTTGCAAAATCCCAAAATGATGCCAAAAAGGACAGCGATAGGAAGACGATGGAAGTGCAGCAAAATAACATCCAAGTCATCGACAAGAGAGAAATCGATCAAAAAGAACTTTTGCGAGTATGAGCGGATTGCAAAGGAACGAGGAAGTACGAACACTTTGAGTTAAAAGTCGGTACAAACTCGATTGACGTGTTCAATGAAGCTCAAAAAATGTGTCTTCTTCGTGCAGACAAGGAGTGATCAGAAGATAAACTAATCAAGGAGACTGTGCTCATGCTCAGCAATACAGCTATACAACAAATGATTTTGCAATTCATTCTTGCCAGGGAGGATTGAAATACAATTACGTTCATTTCAAGCAATGTTGCCACAAGCTGTGAACATTGTGTCACAGAGAACAATAGCGAGAGTGTTAGTCATGTAGTGTTTAGTTTTAAGCGACAATTTACATTTTTGATAAACTTCATTTCAACCAATGACTAAAAGTGGAGTATTTCTCTTAAACAGATAAATTAAACTTTGAGAAAAAAGCACATTAAATACATATTTCGTATAAAAGGTATCCTAGAAATGTAGTATAGGATTGGCAAATAAAAGTCACAAAGAAGTACATGAACAACATCTCTACTGTTCTCTTTGCATTAATGCTTGATGCGATTCTCATGGATCACGTTGTAAGTACTCCTTTCTCAAGGAGCCAACAGAAATTCACTGTTAGAGGAGTGATTTTTATCTCTGCTTATTGGAAGTTGCCCGGCTTGGAAGTTACTTACTTAATGACCTATTCTCGTGTCCAACAGTAAATGTTTGCCTACCCTCTCGTCCAACAGTAAATGTATGCAGTGAGGGTTGATAGTTGGAAGCTCGGGGGGTTCGGGGGGAGGCCGAGGATGACGGAGGGGTCAGGGAGGAATCAGATGCTGTGCCATATATCACTACTAGATCTTCATCATCCCCTTGGGCATGAACTGAGGTAACAGCTAGACCTGAAAACATATTAGTACATCAATATATCTTCAATGGTTATGACAAGTGTCAAGACAAAAAACATTGTTACATTTTGAATCAGAGCGTAAGCACAAATTCGGGGACTTTCAATGACAGATGGAAGGATTATAAGGTGGAAAGATAGTAGAGATAGAATAGGAAGATTGTTTTGCAGATTTGCTGGGTTACAGTAAGTAGAAGAAGTGTCGGTTTAGACATGCACCCTGATTCTGAAGCCGAGTTGGCTATATATTTTTTCAAGGATTGGATAAAAATATCAAGCGGCCTTGTTAAATCTTTTATCTTTCCGCGTTTTTAGAGTTTGCAGAAAATGCATCCCGCATCCCCCATCCTGCATCCCCGCCAAAAGAACAAAGGCACGGCTAGCAAAGAGAATCCATCTGAACGTCTTCAGCATAATCTGGTATCCCAAGACGATTTAGCGCCACTGAACGACAAGACCGAAAAGACTCCAAAAAGACCTTGACAACCAACCCTACCAGCTTCCTTGCAAATAAATGTGAATGTGCCTACTAACTAACGTTGATGCCAAATTCGCATCAATGCCATTGACACGCACCTGAGACGCTTTGGATGATGCTCTTTGTCACGGTACTCGACCACTCAATCACCAAGGTCTTCGTAACGAGCGATGTTTCCACCAAAGTAGAGAAGGTTTCGTTTTGAGGATGCTCTGGAACGGTCAATTGATCCTCCACGACTTCCTCAGCCCCGTTGTTTTCATTTAAACCGGTTCCGGTTGTCGTTGGTTGCTCAACTTGTGTGGACGAGTCAGTTGGTTGTGAGCCGATTTCTTCCGTTGTGCTCATCAGTGTCTCAAATGTGGTGGTTCCGTACTCAGTCTCCTCAAAATCCTCTTCTAAGACAACTAATCTTCCGTCGTTGGTGAGAAATGTCTTCTTTCCTTCCTTGAGATCCGAGACCTTGTGAAGTTTTCCCTCAAAGTCAATGTAAAGATCAGGATCAGAATCGTGGATAATCTTGTTCGGAATCGTTTGATTCTGCGTATTTTCTTCTAGCTTGTCCGAAAGATTCAGATCTTTACCCTGTCTGGGCTTGAGTGTGCTCACTGAGGGTAAATTGGGTAAGTGTGGGTCCTGAATGGCATTGGGACCGAACTTGTTTTGATAGAGCCAAAAGCCTAGGGCTCCAGTGGCGGCCAAAATTAGAAGAAGGAACATCACAGCCTTGAAGCTTGATCCAATCTGACAAAAACACCCCTTGGGACTCGGCCCTGGGCCATCGGATCCTTGTGATCCGGTCATCTGCTCCTTTTCCAGCTTTCGAAGGCGATCGATCTGTTGTCTTTGACGGAGTTCTTTCGAGATACTACGCGGCAGACTTGCGGATCTCTTGGGTCTTGAGCCACTTCGACGGGCCACCGAATTCCAACCATACATTTTGACACTTAATTCACGTTTCTAGTATTGTCACACTTTCATTATAGAAAATGTTATGTCTGGTTGCAGAGCTAAACACGAACTGATTTTTTCCCATTTCGTATTTCCATCGGATATCAGAGGTGGCTTAAGTGGCGTGCTTGAGCTCTTTTGGAAGACACGAGGAGGGTGGGTTAGACAACCTCTCTGTGCTGCTCAGTGTGTGACAATAGACGAATCATCATGGGAAATAATTGGAAGGCATTTCCAACTATCTAAGAGCAAAAGGCGGAGGCGATGGCAGGCGCCAATGCCGCTTTTTCCAGAGAGTGGACAACCTGTGACAACCTTACATCAAGATCTTTCAGTCGAAGTCCTCAAATTTAGGTGCCAGGCATAGCTAGATCACTCACAATTACTTTGATCTCTCTGATTGGATCCATTTAACTCTCTTGAGCGGTTCGTCGAACGAAGCTAATTTGAATAAAAAAATATTCGGAGGCATATTGGATATTGTGGCTCATTTTGAGTGGATAAACAAGAGTTTATGATTCAGTAAGCGTGTATTCCAATTAATAGGCCCGAAACCAATTATTGTGTCCAACAATCGAGGAAGATGTTTCACAGATGTTCTCACATTAATTTGCAAAATGAGACGGACTTCGTGGGACATTCTTTTCGCCGGCTTCGAAAAGCCAATACGGACATCGGGAAATAAATACGTAGAACTGATCCTCTTGAGGTTAATTAGTTCAGGATTCATACTGTCTATTCAATACTGTCATTAAACTATCATCCATGGAGAGATGAGTGTGCAGATCTAAAAACCATCATCCCAGCTTCGTAATGCGGAAGTGAGGGTATCAGGACACTTTGTTGAATCAACAGGGTTGAACTTTAATCTTTGAAGATTCATAATAATAAGACGAGATCAAGTCCTCCACCCCCCACAAACCATAATTGGGTCTGCTTGTAATGAGATTAGAAGGAAGCGGCACCGTTACGATTTGGCTTGAAATTGATGATAGCCGAAAATAAGGATTCCCAGGTGGATGAAATCTCGCCAAATCCACATCTTTAGGAACTAGGAATTCTCTGATCTGATCTGTTTTGAAACGCTTCATTCTCAACAATTTTATGCATTACGGCGAAACAAGTTGATGTACTGGTAACAAATTCCCTCTTAAGGTAATGTGGGGATGAGTCAAGGTATGTCAAATATTAAGATCAATTTCGTACATACGTAATAGGCTATACCAGAGCAACTAAAATATCACAGAGGAAATGTTTTTCTCTAAATCTGAATACCATTACAATCCAGCTCAAAGCGAAAAATGAAGCAGTGATTGGTTAGTTCCCAGTTCCAAAAAAACCTCCAAAATAAGACGATTTCACGGCATTTACCAACATTAAAAACATGTGCTAGAGCATATAGCAACTTTTTAAAGTGACACAACTGGATCAAGTAAGAGTTCGCAAGTCTTTCTTTCTTTGGTACTTTTCATAGTTGTACGAATCCAAAAGAAGCTGAGATCAAATGACTGCCAAACTTTTGCGAGACATACGCTGAATGTCTTGACTTAAAAGGTAACCACTTCATGATTATGACAGTGCTGAAAAGAGCGACCAATTCGAAGAGTGGAGCGAGCTAAAAATATTGGCGAACACCAAATTGCCATATTAACTTTGAAGGTTGGTTAGAGTCAAATCTTGAAATTCGTCAATATTCTCAAGGATGAGAAAAACTCCCACCAAAGTCAACAAGTTCTGCCAGGATTCTGTCTTCAGATATTCCAATCACGCTCAATATCTCCATAAACATTTCCAGCAATCAAGGCTCCTCCGACACATCCCTGGATTCCAATACCAAGCCAAGTGTGAAGACCCCTTTCAATTCTTTTAATGCATAGATTTCATCTACATTCAATAAAGGATTCATCCCCGGGTGTAATTACTAATTACTCCCAGATGTTAGTTAATTTCTTCTCCATTACAAATCCCCACGACCAACCAAGTGGCCAAGCTAGAACTGCCATTGTGTGCGAAACAGTTAAGTTCCGTGTGGTTACTATTTCCTCAAGATCATCATAAAAACCGACTTCTGATGGATGGAGGGGTCCAGGATGCATACCGCAAAGGGTGTCTTGAAAAGATGCAAAACTGAATGGCCACCCAGGGACGCCAAATGTACATTCCAGAAACAATATGTAAAGCTCTCATACATTTTGAAGGTTAAAGTTGAACGGAATTACGTGTCAAGGGGACACGGGAAAATTCCAATAACCTCCCCTAGGGGCTCGATTTCATTCTTGGCACTCGGGACATGGACGTGCATTTCAGAGACGGAATCTAAATAAAAATCAGTGCATTCATTCGCTGGGGATTGAATATTGGTCAAGCGAACCGAGACATGAGGAAACCACGATTCAGTTCCCACCCGAATCGAAGTAGAACTGTTCTTACGGCCACAATGCCAAAAAATGGAGCATATCCTCTATTTATGAATGATATATTGGCTGAGCATAATCCAGTTCGTTGGTTGGTCCTCAATAAAAAGAACAGTGTACGGTTCCACTTACTTTGACTAAAATGAGTAATTCATAATTCAAACATTCCTTGTCACAAAAGTGGAAAGGTTGTTCGTTACAATTCTAAAAATTCAAAGTAACCAATATTTTATGACTATTTTTACAACACACAGGCATACCTCTACATTCCTGTTAAATAAAACAGGCGTCTTCTCAAAATAGAGACGTGTAAAGTACCGGATCGGATTTCATATGTGTGAGCTAGTCAGGCTGCGCCACAATCGCAGCAAGAACTACCATGAGTTTAGGACATCCAGTGCTTCCAAATTTTCATTGATAAATTGTTCACCATCTTTGCAAATTGTTCGACAATTATTTTGAACCATTTAAGTCCAGCATTCATTTGCTAAAGATGACAATACATGGTAATTGANGCTCACTGAGGGTAAATTGGGTAAGTGTGGGTCCTGAATGGCATTGGGACCGAACTTGTTTTGATAGAGCCAAAAGCCTAGGGCTCCAGTGGCGGCCAAAATTAGAAGAAGGAACATCACAGCCTTGAAGCTTGATCCAATCTGACAAAAACACCCCTTGGGACTCGGCCCTGGGCCATCGGATCCTTGTGATCCGGTCATCTGCTCCTTTTCCAGCTTTCGAAGGCGATCGATCTGTTGTCTTTGACGGAGTTCTTTCGAGATACTACGCGGCAGACTTGCGGATCTCTTGGGTCTTGAGCCACTTCGACGGGCCACCGAATTCCAACCATACATTTTGACACTTAATTCACGTTTCTAGTATTGTCACACTTTCATTATAGAAAATGTTATGTCTGGTTGCAGAGCTAAACACGAACTGATTTTTTCCCATTTCGTATTTCCATCGGATATCAGAGGTGGCTTAAGTGGCGTGCTTGAGCTCTTTTGGAAGACACGAGGAGGGTGGGTTAGACAACCTCTCTGTGCTGCTCAGTGTGTGACAATAGACGAATCATCATGGGAAATAATTGGAAGGCATTTCCAACTATCTAAGAGCAAAAGGCGGAGGCGATGGCAGGCGCCAATGCCGCTTTTTCCAGAGAGTGGACAACCTGTGACAACCTTACATCAAGATCTTTCAGTCGAAGTCCTCAAATTTAGGTGCCAGGCATAGCTAGATCACTCACAATTACTTTGATCTCTCTGATTGGATCCATTTAACTCTCTTGAGCGGTTCGTCGAACGAAGCTAATTTGAATAAAAAAATATTCGGAGGCATATTGGATATTGTGGCTCATTTTGAGTGGATAAACAAGAGTTTATGATTCAGTAAGCGTGTATTCCAATTAATAGGCCCGAAACCAATTATTGTGTCCAACAATCGAGGAAGATGTTTCACAGATGTTCTCACATTAATTTGCAAAATGAGACGGACTTCGTGGGACATTCTTTTCGCCGGCTTCGAAAAGCCAATACGGACATCGGGAAATAAATACGTAGAACTGATCCTCTTGAGGTTAATTAGTTCAGGATTCATACTGTCTATTCAATACTGTCATTAAACTATCATCCATGGAGAGATGAGTGTGCAGATCTAAAAACCATCATCCCAGCTTCGTAATGCGGAAGTGAGGGTATCAGGACACTTTGTTGAATCAACAGGGTTGAACTTTAATCTTTGAAGATTCATAATAATAAGACGAGATCAAGTCCTCCACCCCCCACAAACCATAATTGGGTCTGCTTGTAATGAGATTAGAAGGAAGCGGCACCGTTACGATTTGGCTTGAAATTGATGATAGCCGAAAATAAGGATTCCCAGGTGGATGAAATCTCGCCAAATCCACATCTTTAGGAACTAGGAATTCTCTGATCTGATCTGTTTTGAAACGCTTCATTCTCAACAATTTTATGCATTACGGCGAAACAAGTTGATGTACTGGTAACAAATTCCCTCTTAAGGTAATGTGGGGATGAGTCAAGGTATGTCAAATATTAAGATCAATTTCGTACATACGTAATAGGCTATACCAGAGCAACTAAAATATCACAGAGGAAATGTTTTTCTCTAAATCTGAATACCATTACAATCCAGCTCAAAGCGAAAAATGAAGCAGTGATTGGTTAGTTCCCAGTTCCAAAAAAACCTCCAAAATAAGACGATTTCACGGCATTTACCAACATTAAAAACATGTGCTAGAGCATATAGCAACTTTTTAAAGTGACACAACTGGATCAAGTAAGAGTTCGCAAGTCTTTCTTTCTTTGGTACTTTTCATAGTTGTACGAATCCAAAAGAAGCTGAGATCAAATGACTGCCAAACTTTTGCGAGACATACGCTGAATGTCTTGACTTAAAAGGTAACCACTTCATGATTATGACAGTGCTGAAAAGAGCGACCAATTCGAAGAGTGGAGCGAGCTAAAAATATTGGCGAACACCAAATTGCCATATTAACTTTGAAGGTTGGTTAGAGTCAAATCTTGAAATTCGTCAATATTCTCAAGGATGAGAAAAACTCCCACCAAAGTCAACAAGTTCTGCCAGGATTCTGTCTTCAGATATTCCAATCACGCTCAATATCTCCATAAACATTTCCAGCAATCAAGGCTCCTCCGACACATCCCTGGATTCCAATACCAAGCCAAGTGTGAAGACCCCTTTCAATTCTTTTAATGCATAGATTTCATCTACATTCAATAAAGGATTCATCCCCGGGTGTAATTACTAATTACTCCCAGATGTTAGTTAATTTCTTCTCCATTACAAATCCCCACGACCAACCAAGTGGCCAAGCTAGAACTGCCATTGTGTGCGAAACAGTTAAGTTCCGTGTGGTTACTATTTCCTCAAGATCATCATAAAAACCGACTTCTGATGGATGGAGGGGTCCAGGATGCATACCGCAAAGGGTGTCTTGAAAAGATGCAAAACTGAATTGCCACCCAGGGACGCCAAATGTACATTCCAGAAACAATATGTAAAGCTCTCATACATTTTGAAGGTTAAAGTTGAACGGAATTACGTGTCAAGGGGACACGGGAAAATTCCAATAACCTCCCCTAGGGGCTCGATTTCATTCTTGGCACTCGGGACATGGACGTGCATTTCAGAGACGGAATCTAAATAAAAATCAGTGCATTCATTCGCTGGGGATTGAATATTGGTCAAGCGAACCGAGACATGAGGAAACCACGATTCAGTTCCCACCCGAATCGAAGTAGAACTGTTCTTACGGCCACAATGCCAAAAAATGGAGCATATCCTCTATTTATGAATGATATATTGGCTGAGCATAATCCAGTTCGTTGGTTGGTCCTCAATAAAAAGAACAGTGTACGGTTCCACTTACTTTGACTAAAATGAGTAATTCATAATTCAAACATTCCTTGTCACAAAAGTGGAAAGGTTGTTCGTTACAATTCTAAAAATTCAAAGTAACCAATATTTTATGACTATTTTTACAACACACAGGCATACCTCTACATCCCTGTTAAATAAAACAGGCGTCTTCTCAAAATAGGCCTTGTTTACTTTAGGGTATGCAAACAATGGGGCAAATATTTCCAAAAAGACAATAACTAAAATTACCTGAAGTATTTGTGGCTTAAAGTAGAATCCAACAAGATTTCCCAGGTTTCCCCTCCTCCCATTTCTATAGTGAAGTACGCCTCGAATGGTGAAACTTTGATCGGGAATGGATCCCAAAATGTCCAGCCAGTGGTAGCAAGGATGTGAGGACAACAATTGTCAAGCAATATTCAATGGAATGAATGGTTTCCCAATGAAAAAATATTCTTGAAAGTGAATCGAATTCATCCATGCTCATTGATTTCATGTACAGAATTTCAGTCATTCGTTATCGCAAAAATGAGCCTCAAAAATAACTGAGGAGCAAAAATTCAAAGGCTGCGTGACTAGGTACAGAAATTCTAAGGTTGCGTGATCTCATTTTATCCTTCAGGGTGGATGCTTCCAGAAAAATGGATTCAGATTCTTACAATTCATGAAAATAAAAATATTTTCCGCTTTTTAAGGTCAGAATATTGGCAAATTTACTTGAGCATTCTGACCATTTTGCAACTTTTTGAAAAGTATTTCTATGAATTGAACGTCTGGATTCTATTTCTTTCCAACAGAGGGCGTTAACTATTTCCTTTTGACTCGATTCTCCGTTGTAGAGCGCCCTCAATGGAATCGTCCGCTCGAACGCTCTAATAAAATCTTCGAACAAAAATCATCGTTGATCTTGGACCAACATCAAGGCAATAATTTTGCTTTAAAATATGTTGGATTGTAAAGATAATTGACGATCTAAATGAATTTCATAACTGTTTCCAACCACATTATATCTATTCCGTTACACCCAGACATCCTCACAACATAAAACCTGGAATTTATTTCTTTGAACTGGAATCCTAATGATTAAATCTATTTTACAACTGTCACAAAATGGCAATTCATTAAAATTTAGCATATACAAACCCATCTTGTTTCAACCGTCACGCAATCTTCTGATTGAGGAACTTAGGTTTATCTGCCTTCAAACATGTGCCAATCTGAACTTTTTCGATGCATAGGGAAACGTTTCATCTTCTTTCAACTTCCTTGGTGATCGACAATATGAAAATGTAAGCATCCCATATATGTGTACAATATAGTATCTACGTACGTCCATATGTATCCATTTCGTACCCTACCGTTTGTCTCTGATCACTTTGGGCCCATTCTCCATCTTTGAGAGGCTATCATCTTCGGGTCTGACATTTACATTGGGAGGGAACTTGGTTCACCAATCTACCTCGAACAAAACATTACCCTGTTGTTCTTCGCTGAACTTTTCCGTCGTTCCGAACGGTGTCTTATGGTTTTAGAACCCAGAATTTAGGGTCAATTGAAATATGGCCTTTTGGTTTCAAGAGTTTTTATGATGTATCTGATTTCAGAATCGAGCTTGAGTAAAAGCGTCACACTGTAACACCATTTGGTATGAAATATTGCAAAACATTCAAGCGACAAGAATACCAAAAATGTTTTTCCCCTTCCATTCTGCAACATGAAAAAGGAATGTTCAGTAGTCTAAGATTTGTAAAAAGGTTTTCAAAAGATCCTGTGCATGAGGCGGAATGGCAGACCCCACTAAAAGTAGTTAAATAAGACCAATCATTATGTAACATTGACTTGTAAAATAACTGAAGCCAGATTGCGATTGTTTTCCCGTTAAACAAGTGGTGGTTATTAAACTTTCGTCGTTCTTTCAGAGTGAAGCAAATCGCTGTAGGCTTCAGGCAGGCGAATAATTTCAGGTACTGCAGTTATCCATACCACTTTTCGTCATGCAGTTATTGGCATCAATTTCATTTTGGAGTAATGGATAAAAACGTTTCACCTTCCAATCCAGTTCCTAAAAGCGTTGCCCGCGCATTTCTAAATCTGTTTAGAACTAAGGCCCACCCAAATGGTGTAGAAATGGGAAGACACGATTCCGGACATCTCGGAAGTAACTGAACAACCAAAAGATAGTCATTAGCGATGGTTCCAAGAAACTGATACTTCTTCCCTGTGTTTAGTACCATGCCAACCGGGTTAAATGTCATCAGAAACATTAGGGTGACCAAAACATGGCCAACGACGTTTGTGACATCTCAAGATAGTGAAAAATGATGACTGAACCCCAGTCTCAAGCAATATTTTGGTATTTAGCAAACTATCATTTGATCCCAAGGATTAATTAAGTTGGAATAGAGTACAAATGAAGAGTTAGTGACTGAGGTAGGCAGCAATTAATAGCCTTAACGTTGTCCCCTAATCATGAAGGTGGTGAGTAATGAACATTGAACAGGAAGTGATGCCATCTCACACATTGAGCATTGTACTCTGTCTGCAGACAATTCTGACACATTCCACACTTTCTACGTATTTTCCTGCATGAGGCCAGGCTTTAACTAACCAACAGCAATCATCGTGACTTGCATTCATCTGCACGTCAAGTCCAAGGATGGCTTTGCATTTCCGAACAAATCTCAGCTCCTGGTTATTAAAAATGAGAAGATGCCGTGGATTGTGTCACACTCGCAGCACCATTTTGTAACCCACAGGAACTAACTCGCAAACAGAATACGGAACTTGAAAGCAGATTCACATCTCGAAATCCAGAAAATGTCAAATTCGTGAAGTGTCGACCCATTCTCACTGTACCTAACGTGTTTGTGAACAAGTCCCGCCTTCAATCGACACGGTGAGTCGAGTAATTTTAGGAATAAAATACATAAGCCAAGTTCGAAAAATATCGAATTTAAATCGGTTTGAAAACAGTACTTGCGTTCCCTAAACTCTGAGCGAAACCTTATCCTGACCTTTGATGCGCCCATTTGTTTTCGTCACCCTGGGAGATTACCATTACCAGTTGGGAATGGCTGATATCCTATTTCTCGCATACTGAACCGGAGCTGGCAACAATATTTAATTAGTATCGTTGCTTTCCTGTTGGAAATGGGGTGTCAAGAGTGTGAGAATGCGTCAGGATGCAAACTTTAATGCTTGGAGACGCTTTCGGCAGCTCGTTTCCTTAGGAGATGCACCCTTTAATGGCTAATCTGACCAGATCAACACAAGGAACGAAGTGTTGCCATGTCATATTTCTCAGATTCTTAACAGGAAACGCATCAACAGGATTGGTAGAAACGCAAAATCGTGATTCTAGAGACAACGATAAGTGTGATAACAATTACATGACAATACCCAGCCAAAACCACTTTTGAAAGAAGACCGTGGTGTTCGTCATGGTGGTTTTGTGGAACCCTTCCCTTCGAACGTTGTCATTCCTCGCATTTGGTAAACAAGCATATGTGGTTCAAATTCCAAATGAACTTGATGTGTATGTAGCTTTAATGGTTGTTCGCTTCGATTTTACTTTTTACCGTGTCTGAGGGTTGGTTTAAGTGCTCCCCATTTGCCGTTTGATTCAATGAAACTGATTGGAATGTTGCTTTGCACTTTAGTGAAAGTTTTGTTATTTTGACATCCTGCTCATGAAAACATGCTTCATAACATATCACGCGGATGCACAACGAAGAAAGAACGAATTTGTTCAATGAATCGAGAGGTATAAAAAGCCGAGTGTTGTCGCTCATACAGGAAGACTTGACGCCAAAAAGCTTTGCAGGAGTTCCTTGATGTTATCGGATGAAACACGTGGAAATAAAGATGCCTTTACACTTTTTGTCGTCCTCTCGCTTTGAGTAGCGAGCACCTCAGTTTCTTCTCTTTATATTGGAAACACCTTCATTTCCAATACTCAAGAAGTCATGAAGAAAACGCATTTTCATAATTTTGACTTTGTATGATGGTTACCCTGCAATACTTCAGTCAATTAATTTATCATGAAACACCACAAACAATAAATTATAAACGTTTGAGAACAGAATCTGAAAATATACTACTTTAATTAGAAGTGTGTTATCTCACAATTCATAGATAAAGATCTTGTAGCCTCTCTTTTGACGAATGCTTCTTGGTGTTTGATATTGAACAAAAAACATTTGAAATAATCCATTTCCTTATTCAAATGTGGGTTGTCAGTTAGATTTAAGTACAGTTTTATATCACTCAATTGCATTCACGACTTTAATTCAAGTACATAGTTCAATCAGGGGTAATTCCACGCACGAACTCAACATGCTCTCCACACTGTGGGCCTGGATGTGTGGGGGATGGGTTCAATGATGGTTTTGGCACTCGAGAAAAGTCACTCATGATGGTCCACCACCTAGCCTTAATCACTCCAATAATTCATGCTGTTGCCTTGTCATGCCATTCTTGTAGCTACAATTCAAACCTCCCGCGTTTACTTCCTACCATTATTGTTGTCACGAAAAAAGCGGGAATTTCAAAAATGCTCAAGTACCGATAAGTGACCTTGAGCGAATGTACAGCTATAAAACAACAACCTTTTTAGAACTGACTCATGGCCAGAGAGACGAATGGATTTATTCTCAGAGTATGACGAGTTCATTCTAACGGTGTGATTGCAAGTGACATGACAAGCTCCAACGGGTGAACTTTGGTGTCAAAGGGTGAACTCCAAGTAAGCCGACGACGAGAATGCCAAACGTCATGCATGAGACTTCTAACCTTTTGAGCGAGCATAAAGTCTACTTTTGGGTGTGGGCAATATGATCACGGCGATTCGAACACGTATTGTTCATTTCAAGACTTGGGGGTGGAATCTGGGCACAGTTTCCTGACTCGTCTGTTCGTGTCTTTGTAATTTTTCACCACGGAGCAACAAGCCATGATCTCCAAATTAAGAAGAGGAAAAAAACCTTCAGTCTTTGTCGCAACTCGCTCGCCCACGTGTTTGTGAGAATTTATGGGATGTGACGAAAAACTTGATACAGAGGCGCACATAATAAAAAAGATCAGGTAATAGAGAAACTAATGAATCCGGACAAAATGTCAGGAAAATCAAGGCATCATTCCCAAAACCGAGGAGGAAGTCAAGCAGGCTGAGAAAACTATCACGAACGGACGGTCGGACTCACATTTTGAACAAAAGTGCCATTTTACTTGGTTCGTTGATTTCATTGCTTAGCGTTGTGCGTTGTGTTTGGAATTTCTTGAATAGAGAAACAAAACCCGACCATCATTTAACAGAAACACCGAAGAGAATTCTGGGATCTCTAGGCATAAAAGTCCCTCCATGCTCCCAATTATTGCTGTTCCAACAAGCTACTGAATATTAGTGCTTGCTTCGATTTGCCAACCGTAATTGGTTTCCCTCTAACCCCGAAAGATCTTCTTTGTTCAAGCTCAACCAACGTGCTATACTGAGAAGGTAATTGGGCAATAATTATACGATGAATCAAAGCAAAGTTTGGCTCAAATGTCTCTCGTAATTGAGACTGCCCCCAATAATCATCCTAGCTGGTCTGGTCATTATTACCCGCAACAACAACTCCGGATCCTAATCACCAGTTATGTAATGAGTTGGCTCTTTTCGAACTCGTATCGAAACCAGGATCAATATTGAACAATTGGCACCTTCTGATAGATTGACCGTTAATCGCCTTTGTCATCGCCTCGGTGAACTTATTAGTCCCGTCTTTATTGATCATGTTTAAGTCATCCTGAGATAGATCTGGAAACACCTTCACATGATGGATATGTCAAACGAACACACTTCACCATGAAGTCTTCTTTGGCCTTGGAGAAGCGACACTGACTTTTTGACTAAGGGGTTCAAGAACTCAGTATACGGTTTAGTGGTGCAGAAGGACTTGCGTAATCCGACCATCTCGTGCCATTGATGAGCTTCCTCTCATCCTAATGAAACCACTTCAATTGAACAGGGTGTTGTTTACTCACATTCAGGTCTCTTGTTCAGGTAAATACCAATTCATAATTGATGCATTAGGAGAACCTTTGGCAATACTGCAATGCCTTTTAGATCAACTGCCAATTTCACAGGTAAACTGGTAGACTGGAAATGCGTGAGCATGTTCTACTAGTATATGTCAAGATATTGAACATCTTTTCAATTTAGATGCAGATCAATAGTCCAAATACCACGAGTAAATTTCCAGCAAATTTGACAATTTTACGTTTTGATACGTGCGAGCACTTTCACTTTTTCTCATTTGCCGTTGTTTCACAATTAGCTAAAGAGAACAGTTTCCCCTAAATGCAGCACCCGGTCTGATGTATTTATTCCGAGAACTGTTTTCTTTCGACGAGGATGAGCTGAGGAGATTTCTTTCCCCGGTTGAGACGACGAAACAAGAGCGAGAGGCTCTTGAAAAATGGCGCCAAGGCCAAATACTGTTCATAACACGTGAAATCCAGGGTAACCCTGCCTCTTCATGGAATTTTGTCGCGCTGAGAGGCGCTTAATCAGAAGCAATGCAGACCTTGTCCGTGGTTTGGATTTGCATCTTTCTTCCTCTCAGAGAAGAACAACAACCTCAACAACCACAAGATGATGAGACCGAGGTCCCAGATTTCAAGTCACGACAAGACCCTTTTTGCTGGTAATTATGGTCAAGTTCGAGCAATGGCCGTGAAATATCTGTTGGGCAGATGGGCCCGTTTTTCCGAGATCCGCTCAGAAATCTGAAATCTGACCTCAGGGCAGAGGAAACCCTGGAGTTGATTCCCGTTAAAAGTACTTGATGCAACAAGGTGAACGAGTCTCTAAGTGTGTGAAGAAAATTGGCCAGGAATGGTTGGCATTCCGACATGAAGATGTTAAGGACGAATTCGTGTGCATCATTGCAGAAATTAACTTCTACTTCTTCAATGTGATGTCCGTTGCTTGATCCTTGTCAAATGCCGTGACAAACAATAGACGTTTAAGAAATCAATTTTACTCTTGAATTAAGTATAAAAAGAACTGAAGTTTTCACTGGAATTGAAATTGCACATTATGACAACATATGCATCCTACAGCATCGTAAGTGTAAATGTGGAAAAGGTCAGAAGTGGAGATATGTGCCAGAATTCTATAAATCTGGCCCCTCGTTGGGTTTTGCGTTTGTGCATTGCATTAGTAATCTATGGGCCTGACCTCCAAATCGAGGACCGCATTCAAAAGCAACTTAAGTGACGTCTGTTGATGGCTTTGTATTATAGGGATGTGATTGGATTTTCACCTTATTGGAACACTTGAGCAAGGCCTTGAACTTAACTTACATCACTTTCGATGAACAGATCTAAATTGGAAGACTCCTTCCTGATGATGAATGCCTAAATCAAAGCCTCCTTTCCTGTCCGTTGTTCAATCGACCTGAAATTCGATTTTGCCTTAACCTTTGATGAAATTTTGGGATTGGCTTTGTTGCCAAAACATTTCTACAAGGCTAGCGCTCATTGTTCAATGGAGATCCCAACGTCAGAAGAGGCTCTATTCTAAACCCAAAAGAGGGCATTTGATCCCTTAAGCAAGTAAGACACCTGAACAAATTCTATCTCTTACGTTCTTTAATCGTCAACCTATTGCGGAGTTCTCAAATTCAAATTTCCCGTTTAAGCTCTTTCAATGTCAACAATTCCAGTTCAGTTCAGGGTGACCCATATCAGAGATTTATCTGGTACACGTAATCTTGCAACCGCTTTTTGCTGGAACATTTACCAAACAAATTGGCTAGAACTAGCTAGAACGCATGTTGGGCTAAAACAGCTATATTGCGCCCCACCCTTTTGGGTAGAACGGAGCTAGCTCATAAACTTGCAGGTTTATGGTTCTTAAAATTGGCCGATTTGAATCTCCCACAATGAGTACACAAAGCACACAAAGACACTCCAAGGTATTGAGTGGTTCATGCCGAAAGGCCGCTCTCGTTTCATTGTTTGGCCTTGAGTTCAAACGTCATCCAATCAAAGCCCCACTCAACATCAAAGCAAGACATTGCGAGAAATTAAGCAATGCAAAGTGAGACCAAGAAGAAGTCGGAAGGTCAATTAGGCTTCCATTGTCATGCAAAGGATGATGACGGTCTGCTGGTGTTTAGAAATTCAAATTGCCTACCAAGTTTGGGCCTTGGCCGTGGTTGTCGTGTTCCTATGGTTATGGTTCCTAGGACGGCAATGTCAAGTTCAATCAAGAAATGTGAGCTGGAGATGAATTTGCATATCTCCTGCCTTCTTAGTCGAATAGATGGAAGGTCAAATTTTTGACTGATCTGAATCCCGCAGCGTTTGACTCCCTATATGGTCGGAGTAGCGGTTCATTAGGAGAGATAGATTTCTCTCGATTCCATTGACCTTGCTCGATTTCCCACAAATATTTGGGACTTCTGGTTTCGTTTTCTTAATCGAATTTACCGAAGATTGTCCGATTCTCGCCTCTGGGGTAACGAACGGACCATAGAGATTAAAATTCTCGAAGGTTTAAAGCTTTCAATTATTAAACAATATATTTTTGAAAGAACAGCACATCTTTAAGGGATATGGGGTAAATTGGGTTGGTGAGTGTGTTAATTTGCGAAATGGGTTGAATAAGTATTCTCTTTTTATATAAACTATAATTATTGGACCCTCATGTTACTGAGCCTTTAGTCACATCCTTTACAAGAAGAAATGCCCTCTTCAATTTTCAACCGTCATTTGGCAATAAATCCGAAAATAACTCAAAAAATGATGATCTGAATTTGCTCTCTAGAGATCAAATTCTATGAATTTGGCCCATTTCAACCGCAACAAAAACATATTTTTCATATCGGGATTCAGTGGTCAAATCGATTCCTTGTTATCATCCTCTCTCGCCATGGGATTCACTGCCTTATTTCTCTCACCAGAGTCGAGAATTCCTACGGTACATTGCGGAGACACCACACCAGTACGCAAATGGTTCCTCGTTTCTTTGGAGGAGCATCACCATTTCCTTCCTTCACATTTACTCTTCAACTGTATGTATATATAAGTGCTCAAAACCCAGTTGCATTTCTATAAGGAAGCAAAAGAGTTCGTCCTGCCAACAGAGCATTGAAGTCCTGAAGAAGCGTCAAGATACCGTCTTTCTAGTTCCGCCAAGGAAACCATTGAGGCCCAATTGAAATCCTAGGATCTCTCACACTTTTCGCAACGAGCATCCTTTCCTTCATTCCGTCACTCTTTGAGTGCAGATTCAGTGGATCAACCAGGGGGTTTGGTATTCCATTTTAACGTCTCTCATCCCACTTCCAGGTGTGGTAGAACCAATCCTAGCTATGGAATGGCATGAATGTGTGAGTGGAATGTAGGACTTGAATGATCTCGTCGTGGAGTGATTGTCAACACAGGCGATCTGCGAATAGATGCAGAAAGACATGATATCTTGAGATTCAATTGGAAGTGTCATGAAGTCCATGTGGAAGCCGGAAGCCGATGGAGAAGAAGAAGATTCTGCTCCAAGAAGAGTGAGTGTTGCCATGACTCGGTAGACTGCAAACAAAAACCGTTCCACAAACAGACATCATGATGATGATGTTGTTGATGATCAGGATTATCATGCAATCGTTGTGGTTACTGCAAGCTCATTGCAGCGATTACGTACACAATGGAGTCCGCAGAAGTGGCCTTAATCAAATTAATATAATCATGGATTTAAAAGACAAAGTATTTAAGATAACATAGCACTCAACTCTGGTCGAAAAAAAGGGCTCATTTTTAGTGTTTAGACTTGAGTCGGTTGCAAAAGTGGCAGTTGTATGCAATGTTGGTTTAGGCACTAATCATATCTTTCCAAGTGTTTTTTACAAGTTTGATCAAGTTTTAGACTCAACCACAATTAATCTTGCTCTCCGTTACCTCTGATTGAACCACTTTGGCACATTTAGTATGTATTGGATGTTGAAAAAAGTGAAGAGATTCTCTCATCACATTTGCATTTGTCTAGACCCTCACCAGTATAATCTTCCTCATTACAATAAAACAACGGTCAAGCTTCTTGTTGCAATCAAATCTGAAGTTCAAACCATGACTGAGAAAACCGCAAACATGGTAAAATATGCTAAATAGC
>NC_081442.1:10474326-10494637 GCF_007210705.1 Tigriopus californicus
GACTGAGAAAACCGCAAACATGGTAAAATATGCTAAATAGCAAAACTGTAATATTCCTTCAACCCAACGAGTATTCAAGAACATTCAGGTAGAGAAGGAAAGATCTTTCCAAACACACCGGGCATCTCTATTCGAACCTTGCTCGCGTGCATATTTACCAAATTGAAGGGTTAAACAAATGTCTTTGGAACAGAGGAGCTTCTCGAAAAGTGCAAGATCATGCCCTATATTTCAATTTCTTCCCCAATGCAAACGCATCACGAATGTCATGGGTTTTGATTTGACCCGTTGCTCAAAGGCATTCTTCATTTGGTGTGTTTACTTATTTCATTCTGAACGACTACTTTATTGTTCGCTCCAGCAAATGACTATTTCTCAGACAGGAATTCAAAGATTTGAACCGCTTCAAGCCGGAAGATGGAGGGTGGAGGATCGTGAGTTGTGTACGTGAAACATGGGACACTGTGGAAAAATAATGGACTTTTCGCATGGAACAACAATGCTTTACTGTAGATACTTCTTTTGGACTGAAGCAGGATTTATGCCATAACAAATTGACCGGCGAATTCCTATTCAATCTGACCGGTCGTAAGAAAAACTGCTTTCTCATGATCTATAGAGATTAAAGTTGAGGTATTATGTTTCAAACGATCGGCCTCTTTAGTATCTATGTAGAACATCTAATGGACTTCTCTATATAGGGCTTGAAACCATATGAGAAGGTCAATCTACGAAAGAGCATTAAATTAACATGTTAATTAGTGGGGGCTGGTGAATAGGACAATGAACTATGGTGATATGAAATGCCATAACCTTGGCCTCTGTTAGACTCCATCGATATGACATGGACATGATGGCAGCATTGACTTGAAAATGTAGAGCGTTTGAGGTCACATAGAGACGCTTAAAAAAAGACAACATGAATTCAAATACGAAAGACGTCCCTCAAGTTGTCAATGTCTCGGTCTAGACCTCATCTCTTCAACCAGAATTACTAACTCCCCAAGGTATGTTAATGCTCTCATTTGATCCAAAGTAGACGTGTATTTTACGATCACAGTAATCGTAGAAACTCAGTCCTTGTTGGGCAATACTGTTTCACCGGATAGAAGAACTCGTTTCTGGGTCATCATGACATCATGACATTCCGTATATGGACTCTAACGGATTCTTGGTGCACTATCAATTTCATTTCATTTCCTTCCCCACATGGACCCCAAATTGAGCTCTGGTGTTTTCATCTAAATGAGCTCGGAATGATCTTTGGAGATTTCTTCCTGACCTTTTCATCTCCCATTGTGTTGAATCTTGACAGTGAACTTGCCCCAAGTTCAGGTCTTGTCCACAATGCAAAGCCGAGAGGTCAAGTGGATTTGGGTGAATGGAATCTTGGCTGAGGCGCTCCCCATGCTAACGTGGTTGTCTACATCGCTGGGAGAAAAAGAACCGAGTTGTAACCATAAATCTGGGCGGGTTTGAACTTTCAATCGCCGCTTTCTTCGTCGTCGAGAGGAGCCATTGGAGGAAACTAGAAACCAATCTTCAGACTGAAGAACAGTTAGGCGCATGGTTGGGTGGGGCGATACTGGAGTTTCCTGGTCCATGAGCAAGTCAACTCGAGATCACGATTCATTCTCAGCTTGCTATCCAAGGCCATGGCTTGCCAATCCAATGGTCGGTTTCATTGTAGAAACCCACCGGTCTGTTACACGTTCAAGTATTCAAGACTTAACAATGCAATTAGTCGCGTTGCTCAGCTTTAGATTCGCGATCTTTGGGGAAGGAGTGTCTCCCACCAATAGAAGTCATTTGGCGCAAGTAAGGAAAACACTGTTTTGACCTTGTTTGGAATCAATGACGCATACAGGCATGCTTATGTGTTGTTTCTTCCAGAGTGAAGAGGGCATGAAGCAGTACTTTTTGTTACCAATCAATCACCACCAATGAGTTTTACGTGCTTCACATGGCATCAAGGAACAAGGAAGCATCTTGCCCCCATAAAGTCCAATTAAAAACTACTCGTTTGAGAAATCATGTCCCTTATGATTTGGACTGATTTGCCGCCACACCTTAAATCACTTCGTGATCATAATAACAATAATTACAATGTCAGTCAGTATAGCTTCCAAAATGTTGCAGATTGGCCATCCATCTTTCTTGACGTGGCAGTGTCATACTTGAATGGCGATCTTGATGGGAAAATAATTCTCTCCTCCAATCTTCTGGCATCTCAATCAATGAGGAAGTGCCCGAGGAGGTCAAGTTTGCTTGTATTTGATTTCTCTACTTAGCAATGAATATGAGTCTAGATAGGAGGACAATGCTGATGCCAATCTTGTAGGTCGAATTCTTCTGGCTCTGGTGCCAAATAGGTCGGACTATCAATAGGCCCAAATGATACTCAGGTTAGGTTCAATGATAAATCTCTCTCGTTGGGGTACAGGTACAGAAGTGCTGAATTGTGATCTGGCCTTGATGTCAAGAAGTGAATACTGCTCTGATGGAGAGAAACCATCGAAAATACTTACTGGCCTCTAGTTCATCAGGTGTTTGCAATCATTTAAACCAACGCGAAAAATGTAGAGACACTATATCTCACAATTTGCAATTAAATTCATCTACTCAGATTGAGATCCGGTGGCTCAACATTTTAAGTAGAGTGTGTTCACTCTGCAATTTAACAAACATGTGCGTATTTGCTCAATCATTTTAAGATCTACAATTGATACCATGCACATTTGCAAACATTACCTAATCCATAGGGATCTCAAGTGATTTTGCATTTTACACAAAACGTCACCATAAACTACACATGATAGGCTCGTAAACACTCCCGATATAAATACAAGTTCAACCAATGGTTTTTTTTTGATGACCTAAAACTAATTCATTCGTCTTGGGTAGGTAAGGTTTCAATGCAATCTAATTGTACCAACATTCCTTGGGTTTAAATCGCAAGTAAATCAGCTAAGCGTCCATAACGTGCAAATCGTCAGTGTCGTCAATCGTAACGTGTCGAATTTCGACACGGTGTCACAACTCTTTGTTGAATGGTCGAAATCCCGAACGGTAACGTTAATAATGTGTAAATGATCTCGTTGAAAATCAGAGGGCTTGAATATCAGATCCAAGGAGAGGATGCTAGAATTTGTCTTTGTTTGGAACCCCTGAACTTCTAACTGATATGGATGACAAACGAGGCCATCGCGATTGTTGCACTGATTATCGAGCTTGCATTCGAACCGAGTTTGATATTGAAATGAAAAGACAGTCAGACAAGACTTGAAAACCGTGAAAATCGATTACTTATGGACTTCTTCGCAATGTTTGCAACATTTGAAGTCTGCAAATGCTTACCCAATGCGAGGCTGATCAAAATGGGAAGGAAAACAATCTTGTAATCCATGATGTCCGGCTGTTGTACTACTTTCAAATAAAATGCGTCAGTTGTAGGGCTTTAACTTGGGTTCTCTAAGTTTCCGAGTTGAGTACAGATGAAAGTTTGTTTTGGGTTCTCGACTAAGATTTGCCGACGGATGATGTGGATGAATGTTTTCACTCCTTGAGGCGAATCATGATGGTTTGACTGGTCGTAATCCGTTTCAATCTGCTCTACCTGAAAAGTGAAAAACACTAGCATTAGATCCCTCATTCAGATTCAGATGGCAATGACTGTGTAGGCTGGAGAGCGGAATCATTTTCTTTTCCGTGGCTAAAAGTGCTCAGTTGTTAATAGTCTAAAGATTATCAGTCTAGAACTTGGTTGTGGGCTTGGTAATGCCTTGAATGTCTCATAATGTCACATTTTTCTCACCCTCTTTGGTAAAACTAGGAAATCCTTGGCATCAAATCAACAAACTTTTCACTTCAATAGGTGGATGAAAAATGTTCAATTTTACGCGGTTTGTTCCCACATTCCCCGACGTCTCGAACCAACGGAGGTGTTTCTCGCCTTTGCACGTTTTTCCAAGGACCACTCTACCCTTGGACCTGTCGTTTCCCACTCACGCTCAATTTAGACTTGCCATGAGTTGGACAACAGTAAAAGCATAATCGCAGGGAGCAAACTCGCCGAAGTCATTTTTCAAAACTCGGATCAATTATGTTGTACGATAGATTTGAAAGAACGACGCCTCTGTGGCAAAGTTCTCAGTTTCTCAATAAGGTTGTTTCCTTGTAGATGTGTCACGAAAATTAATGCACTTTCCAGCCAGTGAAAGAGCTTCCATCAAGAGTAAGATTCCATGTTCCTGCTGCTGTCGACCTTTAGACACCACAGACCGATTACACTTGTGTTGACTCTAATTGCCCACGGTCATTTTGGTAGGGAGAGGCCAAATGGCTTTAAATCGCCCGGTCACGAGATGATGTGAAGTCATAAAGCTATAAAAATGTCATGGAGAGAAATTCGGACAAAGCCCGATCATCTAAAGCCTCGGAAGGTCCTCATGTGATTCATGTCAAGCTTGCAAAGTGGTTCATTTTGATATACACCATGGACTCAGGAAAATTTGTATAATCAGGGTGACCTTTGCATATTAAAGCAATACACATGGAAAATGCTCAGCTTCATGTAGGTAGGAAGTGCTGGCTGTCTTAAGTTTTTGCATTCAGGGATCTATGGATCTGGATGAGCCATCTTCAATCAGGCCCTGGCATTATTGGAGTATGTTCTGCACGTCCTGTCATGGTGATTTTCCTGGGAAAGTGCAAGCACAATGTGCATCAAATCATTGGCGGTGGTCTGCTTCCAAACCAGGAAGTGGCAAATATCTTTGGCTTCGACCCAATCAATGGCTTCTGTCGTTGTTCAAGCAATGCCCAGAAGTGAATATGCCAGAAGATTGCCCAGAAATCATTTTCTAAAATTACCCTTAATTGACCTTGAACTTCCGAACCATCGCAAAACCAAGGTAGCTTTACCAGTCTATCAAGTAAATGGCGTCTAATAACAAATTACTTGATGGACAATAGGCTGAGAGTGAGTGTGAATAACCTACCAAATCCCGAGGGCAGCCTCACTTTCAGACAATTAGCTGGCGTGAGAATGGGATCCCTGTTCAAAGGGCTAATCCTCGTGCGGATATCTGGCAACGCTGATGTCACGTGCGTGTATCAACAAAGCGAAGGTCAAGACAGATAATGCTGGAAATTAAATTAATCCTATTGGCCCCGCAGTTACGGCCAAGGCGGATGTACTGTACAGCAGAAGCGAAGGTCAAGACAGATAATGCTGGAAATTAAATTAATCCTATTGGCCCCGCAGTTCTGATTGAACCATTTTCACCCGCCCAGATACCATGGAACTCCTTTCATTCAAAGGTCCTTGAACTTTCTCACGGACCAGATTAGAATTGGGGCGACCACCCTTGGTTGGTTTGGGTGGTCATTGCCACATTGATTATGCACCATGATGCCACTTGCACGGACATTAACATCATGTTCACTCCATAATACATATATCGATCAACCCTGGATCCAGAAGTGACCAGGCCTTCAGGAGAGCCAGGGAAGAAATGAAAAAGTCATCTTGTACTCCCAAGTAAAGCCAGTATGATTTTGGCGGCGGAACTTCCAGGATTTTTTATATCCCTGTCATCAACGTGGACTTAATTTGAGATCAGTAATGAATGAGTATGTGGAGTTGTCGGGTGAGTCTTGAATTAATGCTAATGCTGCGATGAGTAGCTGGATAACATTGTTTAGAGATGTTGCCAGGGTTATACTGTATACGTTTAATCCTCCAGGAAGTGAGATGCTCTATTTATGCCTGTGAATGGGTTCTTGCTCATAAGTGCTCTTACAAACGATGACCTTGTGGACTGGAACAAATTTCTTTTCAGGCAATCACATGTTTCAAATTGGTAGAAATGTTGATTTGGGGAGACGCCAACGAAAGTGCCAACTCATTCAATAGCATATGGCTTAATGTCAGTTGTACAATAAATCTTACAAATCCCCATGGAACGCTACTGCTTTTAGAGGAGAGATTGTATCTGTTTTAAGATTTGCCCTCTTTTGATATTTCTGTGGGGATAGGAATGCCTGTAAAAGGATGACAGTGGTTCGGAAGACAAAATCAGTTCTCGGAAAGTTCTTGAACTAAGGTCAAATGGGCCATGAATTTGTGGAGAAATTCAAGAGTACTTTTTCCTACTATTGATCGGTAACCAATCAGTTTTGAATCACATTGATCAAAACCTCGGATCAAGGACTTTGGCAAGGCTTTGTTAAAAGTGGATATCAATTAAGATCACGTAGTGCCGATAACGGAGAGAAAATGTTTTCAGGCGAAAGATTACCTTTTGGAGGGTGGCCCATAAAATGATTGGATGTCAAGGATACATACGTACATGAGTGAGGTGAAAACCGCCAACCGCCAACGACAATGCGTAATCGGCTCTCAGGTTTCCAACAATTAGGCCTCAATTGAAAGGGGCCTGTTTGATTATGGCTTTGATATCCATTCTCAAAGAAGGTCATGCTTAGAAAAATGCTCGCTTCAGCATATTGACAGAGGATAACTTGGACGGTCTATTTAAAAGTTCAGCAGTCTCATGGTGAGTTGAGTTTTCAGAATTCCATTCCAATAAATGTTTACTACAAGGAGATTTGCTTCAATTAATTTGCTCAGGCTCTTGGAAGCCCATATCCAATTTACCAAATCAATTCAAAAAATTGGAAAAGCAGTGTTGCCACCACAAACACCGAAGGTTACAACATGCCTTGCGTTTCAATATTTGTCCTCAAAAAATATGGAAAAAAACAGAATCTGCGATTGTAGCACTTGCTCCAACCCTTAAATGCTCTCGATTATTAAAAAAAGTTATCTGTTGGAATTTCTGATCATCATTGATTCTCACGAGATAAGTTACCATTACCAGAGGCATTTCCAAGAGTATCCTTACCTTTAAAACAACGTCTTGACATTTCCCAACACATTTTGTGCCAATGCCGATCGGTCTTCTACTTTCATGAGAATCATTCATCTGAGTGTGTGTATGTGTGTGTGTGTGTTTGGCTGTTGCTTCACAGGAATGTCCAATGACACCCCAGCCACACCTGTGTGGGTTTGGAAGATCGTTTTGAAAGGTGGTGAGGGTGATTAATTGGTCCACGAAACAATCCCTTGAGAAGCTGTGGTCAACGAGAACCAGTGAAGGGGCAATACCAAATTATCTTGACATTTCTCCCGTGCTACATCCATTCTTATGTAATGCATTCTCTCACGAGAGCAGAAGCATCCTTTGATGCGGGTGGTTGGATCGCATATATTCTTGAGTAACCTCCCATTAAAATGCCGCGCGAGTGCCCACGCCTCAAATGCAACAAGCCAAAGTATGCCGGAAAAAAATATGGCATCAAATTTATGCTAGTGGGCACACTCAGGTAATGGAGATAATGCCAAGTGAAAATGCATGGAAATGCAGCCAACCAAGGGACAACACAACGTTGAACATGGTTGATTGTAGGCTGCCAACTCTTAGGTCTTTCATTGAATGCGTCTTTTAGTCTGGCCATATTTGCTAACTTGTTTCCAGGTTGTGTGCCCTTAGGCTGATTTCTTTCTTGACTAGATCAGATTGGGCTGACTGAACTTGAAATGGGGTTCGCAAAGGATGGCGTGTTCTTCTGTTCTTTTGGCAAGAAAACGAGAACAGTGTACTGTTCCAGGGTCTATCCCGAGGTCATCTAATTTGCAGGTCTGGGAAAATCACACAACCAAAGAGAAAGAGATACAAAAAGTAAGGAAGATTCTGCCATTTCTATCCTGAGAGCTACGGATTTGAATAAAAACAGGAAGTGGGCACGATTTTCGAGTGGAAGCCCGAAAACCAGACCACTTCATGAGATTTGCCATGGTTCAAGACTTATTGAGAAGACAGAACTCGGGCACCCTGTTTTGATTACTGAAATTGCTTCAGAGCTAGAATAAACACGAGTGGATGGATGGATATACGAACAATCATGGAATGATGGTCCGGATAAGGCTTGGATCGAAGCAGGCTTTAATAGCCAAATTGTGGTTCTGTGGTGTGGGTTTAATGTTTAGTCAATAGTGTCTGGAAATTGTGAAATAGTGAGGAAAATGGCGCATCCTTTAATGAACTTGTTGGCACACTTTGACGATCGATCTCGCAGAATCATGGTAATGACTGAAAGATTTCGGAGCTACATCCTCCTCCTCCTCCTCCTACACCTCCTCTTACCTCTCCGCCCTCATTCGCATGCTTGAAAAGCTCTACAAATTTGTTCTAATGGTTTGATTTTGGTCTCAATAATGAAGACGATGATGATGATGATCGGGCTCCTTGTCTGGATGAAGCTTTTGGAAGTGAAATTCCGGAAGTAGTCCATCATCCTCCACCTTTTTCTAACCCTGCGTGCCCATCATCTTCTCAGGAATCTTTTTTTGCGAAAGAGCGGAGGTGGATAAATACACATTTTCATATGCACGACCACACTTGAGCATACAATCATTGGACAAGACTTTTTTGGGATCCAGCAACAGGCCTCACTTTGAATTCAACCGCGACTCCGTACCATGAGTCCGTTGGGGAGTGAATGGAAAGGATTGGACATGATTTACGCCAATTGTTGTTGGAGTATTGGTACAAAGGAAGTCATGTGCAGAAAATGGCACTTTTGAATTTCGCGCTATGACCTTGATCCTTCATAGGAATAGAAGCCCACATGGTTCTTGCCAAGTGAACTTGACAGAGAGTCATTCTGCCCTGCTTGGTCATCTCAGCACTCATTATTCCGACGGAGGGATTTGAACACTCCCAAATGTGATCGCCATTGCCAGGAAATCTGCATCAATGCCTTATCATTGTACAAGCACTTCTGACCCTGTTAGTACACATGTTGTGTAATTGGGCCACAAGAACGGGCTTGTAATTCCTAGAGGTCTGTTGGAGCAATTCATTCTTCCACTCGAGTCCGAAAAAATGTGATCATTGAAAATAAGTTGCGGGGGTTCACACTTTGAAATGGCCCAACTTTTCGACGCCAAAGTGAGTCAAGAAAGAGCAAAACCATGCTTGATTCTTAACTGATTGCAACATAAGCTACTGGACAAGACCATGTTATCAAGAAGGCTTGGAATTCTTTATGACCAATGGCATTCAAGTTCGCTTCTTTTTGAATTAGGATCAGAGTTAACCAACATTCATAGAATTTCTGCTCGCCTTAGTTCACTTACTAAGGAAAGTATTGCTGAATTGTTGATCTGTCTGGTCAAGATTTTCCGTCACATTTTTGCCCAGTGTACAAGGGCACCTCACATAACTCAGTTGAAGCGATGTTTTCCATTGTTAATGCTATAAATCGCTGGTCGGTTATTTGATTTTGTATTCAACGAGATTCGTTTCGCTTGGATTATGATTATCATTCAAGAGGCCCCTTCTTGCATAAATGGGTTGAGATGACGCCTGATCCCAAGGATGAGTCAAAGGATTTGACTTCTCTCCAAGGACTCTATCACGGGTCTCGTGCCAATACATCAACAATAGAATGCTTCACAAGGTTAATTGAATTCCATTCTTGTCCACTAATCTACGCAATGAAGAACTTGCTGCGTTCATTCAAGAACCTCAATAAGCCCCTGGAAATTTTCTTGAACAATTTTAGAGATCAGTATGCGATGAGTTACATAACGTGTCAAAGAAAGAACTCCTAATCGCACCTTCCCATCAATTGCATGAGAATATCATCCATAATCACCAGAA
The DNA here is from genome assembly GCF_007210705.1 of Tigriopus californicus. Lineage (NCBI taxonomy): Eukaryota > Metazoa > Arthropoda > Copepoda > Harpacticoida > Harpacticidae > Tigriopus > Tigriopus californicus. The sequence continues at coordinate 10,484,058 of NC_081442.1, forward strand.
CCGCCCAGTCTAATCAGCACTCTTGACGGTCTCGACGTTTGCGATTAGTTTTCCATGATTTATTGGGCCTCTTCAGCAAGTGGAAAATTGGCAATAAGTGTGATTACAAACGATCAGAATTGCAACGGAAACCGTCGTGGATCAAAGCTAGGTCACTTTTTTGGGGAAAGCTACCATCTCCAATATATTTTTCAAAACCCCTCAAGCCTCTCTTTCTGTAGGTACGTAGATGACAGGAAATGGTGGGGAATGTTTCCGAAAGAGTGTTTTTTTGCTATCCCATGAAATTCAACCATGACAATTAGAGTCAAAAGTCACTGAAATGAGGCCAGGAGACCCCCCCCCCTCAAAAAATGTACTTTAATACCATTAACTTTAACTCTCAGAGACCTATTTTGTTTATGTTTCTCCATTCTGAGCAACCAACTTCGGGGTATAAAACCTCGAGGAGTACATCACCGATTCTAGGGGCAAGTGCTAGATCGTGAGGAAAGTGAGAGTTGATTATTACTTTTCTTCTTCCAACGGTTGTCAAGTCAGGATTTGAGGCCTGAACTTGAACTTGAGATTGAGGAGGGCATTAAAAACGGCAAGAAATTGGCTTGAGGGCAGAAAACGTGAGCTTGTCGGTCCCCTCCATTCAATTACAATGCAGACCTCACAAGGTGGTCTGGTATTCATGAGATGGATGGTTTCATATCAATAAACCGCAGCAGCCACGCTTCTCATTTTCCCAATGCCGTTCCGTTGCAAATGAACCATTGCCCTGGATTGAACAAAGAGCCGAGAGTGTGAAAACGAGACGTGTTGTAATCCTGTAAGTGACTGATCCTACATACACACATGGACGTGAGAAGGGGGACAACTTCATTTGGAATTGGAAGCTGTTCACATCTTTCCCTTCCCGTTCCGTTCAAGCAAGCAAAGTTGTGCAACTTTTGAGCCCGTTCGGTAATTATCACTCCTTCTCGCCAAAAGTTTCACTCCTGCCAATCCGGACCTCCCAAACAACCTCAATTTCTGATCAATTGATAGTAACGTGTGAATGAGGCTCCAAGATAAAATATCTCACCTTGACCGGCAGTTTCTCCGTTCACAAGCTCACTCAATATTTCACTGTTGCAGTCAGCGTCACTTTGATGGTATCAAGCTAAGGAAGATCGGACACCAATTTTCTGACCTGATTCCTCAGGCTGTGAAGTTTGTTGGTCGCTATTTATGCACAAAAAAAAGAACTCAAGTCTCCTTTTTGTTTTCAAAATGATCAATTCTGGAAGAGGGGTTTTCTCTTTGAAGACCAAAATCCAACTGACATGACAATTCCTTGGCAGAGCGAGCGTCACAGACTCCATCCAGGATTGCGCGTGGAGGAAAGACGACGTGTGCGAGGCCCAGAGATGCGGGACTTAAAAATTTAACAGCATGGTTTGATGCTCGCATGTGTAGTATGTATATGTACACGGCCCAGTGCTCTATGTACTGTGGACGACTCCCGGGGTCTGCTGGCACGGTAAGTAAAAGGGCGTCTTCTTATGAGTATCATGGATGTAAAACGGGGTTAATCAGGTTGTTGCCATGGATTGAGTCTAATAACAGATCTTATCTGCTGTGAATCTGCGCTTTGTATGGCTATGTTTTGATACCTAAACTGGATATCTTTGGTATGCGAATGGATCGCATCTAGGTTATGTAAATCTATGGTTTTTGATTACGCTTCGCGTGCTCAAGTTGTTTTAGTATTGGCGACGATTTTGCCCTTTTCTGGTGGGAATGCATGTGAAAAAATATCCTCTCGAGGAGGCATAATACAGTAATATTATTATACCTTTCAGAATGGACATGTGTATTAGGTTGGAAACCCGGAATTGAGATGACATGATGCAAAACTTTAAATGGACGGAACTGAATTTTAAACAGTCAAACGAGAGCAGGGTTAGGGAATGTCTGAAAAATCCATCAAACAGTTATTGACAGCTCTACCACGTGAATCGGTAGAGTGTGAGTAATAATGCGCGGTAAATATGTTGGTGTCACTTCATTGGAGAGGTAATAGGATGCGCATAGGGAGCGCCATAAGTCTCCAGAGGTTTTTTGCTTCTCTGAATGGTTCTCTTCCAACTCAAGGCTAAGATTGGTCCATAAATCAAGACTCTGGTTGGGATTAAAAACTAAAAGTCCCTTACTCACAGCTTCTATCGTCAATTATTCAATTAATTTCCGCTCCAACTTGGAGTGGTAACTCTGGAGTTCGCCATTTTTTGGCTTACTGGAAACAAGACAGGTGACTAGCATTGGGCGATTATTTATGACGACTTTTTGGCCAAGATTTAATGCAACATTAGCATGGAAATGAACCTTCGGTACCCGCGTACTTTCTTCAAGTTTTCCCATGTTGCTTATGAGCGTTGAGTCAATATTGGGATAAATATGCACTTTTGTACTACATGCATGAACAATACATTTTGATGCTCCAGTAGTTCCAAACAGATGTCGAAGAGTAACAACCAACTTTGCATTGACATATGTTCTGAGGTTTAGATAATGACCGATGTACGAAAACAATTTCTCGAAGGAAAGGTCCGAGATTTGTTAGTACCTATGAACGTCTCATTGGTCGTTGTAGAATCCCGACTTTCCTCTGTACAGGGTCTTGCAATGACCGAAAAAAAATCAATCGATCCTCTCTGTCAATTTGAGAGAATTGTGTGGAAGGAATTTCAAGCGCATGCAGTTTCAGAACAAGTCTAGTATTTTCGCCAAGTTACCGCATGGTACTTCATGTATTTCTTGTCGAAGTCATTGATTTGCTACACATTTTCCAAAGTTTAGTGGCATATACAAACTGCTCATTTTTTAACAAACCGCAATTTTCATGCATTGTAGTCAATGATTTTATATTTTGTATGACATTACATTTTGTTCAAACCACCGTTTACTAAAGTTTATTCGTGAAACAAACGCAATCTCGTTCAAATGAAATGTATAATGTTATCACAATTTCATCACTGAAGACATGATTAGAATGAAGCCATAAGAATTCAGAATAGTCTCAAACTTAGAGATCAAAATAAGGATGTCTTATTAAAAAGAGAAGAATAGGGCGATGCAATGTATCATTCAGCCTAAACAATGCTATAAAATAATGCATATGTATGAAAGGCCATAGCACATCGTCATAAGGTTAACCCTTGATATCAGCTCCAAAATGAAACTAAAAAGTAAACCTTTATATTCAATTCGAATTGGCATTCTTTATTTTGATGGATGAATCAGTGAAGGGGTTGTTTCAAATGGTGCAAAAAAACGTGTTTGGGGTTATCGCCCTCTCCGCTTAAAGGTTCATTGATTTGAAGTTACGTCCCGTTCGATTGCAAGATTGTGTGTACTCCCTTCAAATGTGACGCGATCTATTTTCCCCCAAGTTTTATTCATTTCATCTCTGGCGGATTTCGAACAAATGACCAAATGTTACCGTTTGTAAGTAGGAACCTTGTCAAAGCATTTGTAAGAAACTTGCAATAATGTTTTGTTCAAACATTCGTGTGCTCGCATTTCTCAACAATTCACTACGCTCTGCTAGTTCTAACCATAATCAAAAGCGTGAAACCATGAGTATAAATAAGATAGGAATGTTTCAAGTGCTAGTGTTAGTCAGTCCTCCGAATTCAATGCAACATTGGCAGCTCATAAAAACCTAGTGGTGCGTGTTTTGAGTTTTCCATTTCTTCAGCCGACCAAACTTGGTGTGGCTTTATCTTAGTAGATCGGCATATTCGACTTGTAACGATGATTAGCCTCTAAATACTCCGTTGGCATCATTTTAGATCTCGTGATCCCCAGGAATTTAGAAAATTTCTTTTGCAAGCGGGATTAGATTACGGTTCTTGCAAATTGAGGGAGGTAGCTACGCGTATTTCATTATTTTACTCATCGTTCTTGATATTTTGCACATACAAAGCATAGAAAAAGAGGGGTGTATAGAATATTAGTCAACAAACGAATTATGAAGAGAAATCATATTATTAAAATAGCATTTAACAATACTTAAAAGAAAATAGATCAATACAAGAAAAACGAGACTGTTGTAGATCATTGCAATGATTACTCAGATTAGAATATAGAGCTTCATTTAAAAGTAACGATTCAAATCTGGGTAGGTTTATCAAATCACAGATGCTCCTGTTAGTGACTTAAAGCATCATTCTAGACATTCGAATCATTGTTTCTGAAGAGGGTCGAAATAGATCTGTAAGATTTCGAGGCAAATTTATGGAGAAAGTGGTTTCCTCCTTTTCCTCGTCTAATCTTAATTTCCACTTTATGCCCAAAGAACTGCCTTCGAAAATAACACCACAGTGCCTCAAAAATATCCTCTTTTTCTTGGGACAGCGTTCAAACTACGAAATTTCGATTGAGTGAAAAATGTCTGCTTGGTCAACCACAAGGCGACATCCTCGGTCCATTTTGGGTTTTGGATGACTTATTTTGATCAGACATACCAGCTCTTTAACGAAAGAAGTCTTTTCGACTAGAAGAATGAACCAATAGCTAAAACTGGAAGTGAGTTCGAGGATGAGAATGATGTCCACATAATATTCATAATTCGCGGATTGACCAGATTTGTGGATGGATCCAGTGGTCATTTTACCGGATCGGTTCAGGTTCTCTGATACGGGAAGGATGTTATGATACTACGAGATGAGAAGGCGAGAGCTAATATCAGTTTGCCACGATGTCCGCTACTTTGTGTGGATAAAATGTGACATTTCCCCAAACGCAGGCTTTATCGGGAAGTCTGCAAACAAATTAACTTTTTGTGGGCAAAATCCCAATCCAGGTGGTGGAAGTGGCGAATCGCGACATTCAGCCACACTCTGTTTTGTTACTTCGGGATCTTGCACACTTAATCTGTATCATGGTGCAACAAAAGATGGATGTTCAAATATATAATGAGCCACTTTATATTCGAGCTATCTAGAATACTAACAGGTGGGTAAGAATGCGTCTTTTGTAAAAAGGGACCCTATCTTCAAAAAATATATTCAAATAGAAATCACAAATCTTAGAAACCCGTCATCCTTACTGCACCTCGGAGAAGCCGGATTTATATGCGAACTAGTGGCATAAAAAGCCATCTGAAAGATATCAAGTGTGAATTTATACACATGAGTAAGAATGGACACTACTATGTTTTAAAAGTACTACCAAGAGCTATTTATGGAGTGGAGCGCGCTATTTCAACGCTTCTTGGTAATGCATAAACTAAATTGGATCTTAGACTAATAGGGAAACAATCACATTAGTTGTTGCTTAAATTGAAATTTGAGGAATGATTACATTCGTAACAAGTACCAGCCGATTTAATTTATAATTGTGGTTTAAAAGAGCACCAGACCCTTTTCAAGATAGATGCCGCTTGGCTCATTTATTGAAACATCTCCTCGTAATCTTAAAATAAACTAACAAAATGTAACCTCTGTGTTCATTTTAGGTGGCCCTGTTCCCTTGGACTAAAGAGATCTACTCGTACCTCCGAAATAGGCCAAAACTAAATGAATTCAAAGCCAGATCTTCCTGGGCTAGAAATCAAGCAATAAATAGGGTCGAAATATTAAGAAAAACATCTAAATGCATGCACTGTTTATCAATGAGCATTCCACGTGTCATCAAATCACTCTCACTTCCATCTTATCTTAATTTGATTCGCTCAATAAAGGAAATAGTGTTCTTAAAAGGTTATTACTTGATCAGTTGCTTCCTGCATATATCATTGTGGTACTCATCAAACCTCCCAACCCTGTATGTAGAGTTTATTGACGACTAAAAAACCGAAGAGTGTGTGGCTGGTTCGTGATCCGATTGATGACAAGTAGCAGTCTAAGCTCAGAAAAGGACGACTTGTCAAGATGTCGAAGAAAAACGACCAATAAAGGTGAGGAACCGCGGAAAACGGAACCTTTATTAGAGGAAGACTTCTCCACCTCCTCCTCGCCCTTAAACCCGAGCTCACTATTCATGGAGGTATCAAAATGCATCCTGACTACTACCAACAGTACATACTACATACGTACTGTATGCAGGATAACTAGACTTAGAGGTGGGCGGGAAACATACACTCGATTACAGTCAATCCAAACAGCTCTGCGGTTTTCTGGTTCAATCACCCAATAAAAGATGAAACATTCCCATTGACACCTTTTAACGAGACTGTTGCGAATAGGATCTCGAGACAAAGGTTTGACTTGCCAGATCTAGCAACTAAGATAAGATTAATAATATAGAATGAGAGCATGAGATGGCTTGAAAGCCATCAAATGTTGAGAGTTAAATCAGTATTTACCTCAATAATGGGGAGGCCTGATCTAAAGGAGTTTTGAGTACATCATGGTCGAACAAAGCCAGGACATTGGATTACGAGTACCAACGGGATCGCAATTGCAAAATTACAAGGCACAGTTCAATCACTCGCTAGATATTTGAATTGGTTTGGCCACTCTTTTGCAGACAAAAATAAAAAGAATATCAACGCATGTTTTGGAAGGAACAAGGCAAAATTGAATGTTCTTTTAGGAGTGAAGTCTCGAATTGATGATCGTAATGAAAGTCCTTAAAAATAGTCCAATTAGGGGTGTGAGCAAACATGATCCGAAACGAAACAAAAGGTGATAAAGGTATTCCTTTGAGGCTATGGGAGACCAAAAAAAGTTGATACGTTATGACGGAAGTTCACGATAAGTAAGCAACTCATCATGAGTGACTTTTTTCTTCTACCATCAGGATCAAAAGCAAAATGGGAGGAGGACGTGGAATGTGGATGCACTAATAGGTCATGAGGCTTTTTGAGACATTCACAGTAATTCAGAGGGGCTCGGGGCGTGTTTGCCATCATTGGCAGTGGCGAATAGAACAATTTGTCGTGGCTCCTATTGCTCTTGCTGCTGCTGCTGTTGTTGTTGTTGTTGTTGTTGTTGCTCTGGGGATGCAGGAAGTACGAGTACAAAACGATCTCGTGCAAATTTGGGATGATGCTCTCGCTGCTCAGAAAAGGGAGGAGGAAAATTCATGAGATGAAATGAAGACGGATTCAGTTACAGCTTCCTCAAAACTTCAATGGAATCGGCGGTACAAGGCGAAAAGGATGAGGATGACAGTTAATCGGAACTGCAGTCAGTCAGTCCGTCCGTCCACCAGAGGCAAGTATTTAAGTCCTTTTAATCATCATTGGGGGTCTGGCACGATTTAACTGATTGGCGACCCTCTTCAAATGGATTTGTATTTGATTGCGCATGTGGTTGTCACAACAAATGGTTGTTGTCGGCTTCGCCTTTCTGGGACGAGATCGATGATCAGATGATTCTTTGCCCCAACTTTGCATTATTCAAAGGAAATGCAAGTCGTTTTTGTCATTAGCAATAACTCCAAATTTGGAGCGGCTGAAAATTGTAACTATTTCATTTTCCATTTCGGCACATTTACTTTCGGTTGTTTCAACTATGAGATGCAATTCATACTCTTTTTTGCACTTCTATGAGGATTTCAATGGTCCGAAACAATAACAATAATAATGTGGTATGTGCTGTTTTAATCTTCTTTTCCATTGAGCCTCGTTCTGTAATCATTGAGCAGTATTTGATCTAAAATATCTTACAAGCACCGGAAATATTTAGCTACTCAAGCTTTGAAAGGGTCGATACAATCGATTTCGTTTTTTGTGTATTTTAGTGCACAAATTCCATACTCTAGCAATGAAATGAAAAGGCACAACTGAAAGTAGTAAATGAATAACTACTTACTTCTGACTTACCTAATTCGTTTCATCTTGATATCAAGTTCCGAGTTATTGCTTCGAAAGTTTTTCCAATCGTTTGATTAGTTTTCCCTCCTAATTAAGAGCAACACATAAATTATCATAAGCTTGTACCTCTTTTCTTTATTCAAAGTAGGGATTCTCCAATGGTTGACATGGTTTATCAAAAAGTTTTTGAACTGAGCGATGGACACCTGGATGTTTCATTACCAACCGCAGATCTGTTAGAGGACATCAGGATATGGTAAGACAAACTAGTTGTCTAAAATTATAGCTAGATGGCGTTTGTTTTGATGTTCACTAACTAAGTGTTTAGTGAGACATCTTTGGAAGACTTTGAAAACAAACTGAAAATGAGGATAGAGGGTCAGTTTTAGAGGTTGAGAGAATCTCATCCTTTGGACCATTCATGAACGGCTGTAATATATGAATAGGAACGGGGTTTAAAATTCTAAATTGGATTCCTCTTTCTAAGGTTGGAACTGGAGAGGATGCGTACTTTGGATGATCCAATGTTTAGTGCTACCAAAATTTGAATATGGTCTGCCAATCTCTGACCTGGATGGAATGAATGCCACTCTGACAAAGTACTGAAAAAGATAAATGGGAGTGCCATACGGAAGCAATAATGTCGTGATTCACCTCTTAACTGGTGTTAAATCGTTGGACGAGTGGCTGAAGAGTCCCCAAATCGTTTGGGATCGATTGAAGAGTCCGAGGAACCGAATGGCGTCCAATGCACCTTGTTCGAAAGGTTTCCTCAGATTGCAGAGGTCGATCTGGTCTGGTTGATCCCATCATGGTTTTGAAGGAGTAAACTGTTGTTTTCTCTTCAATATAATCTGAAATATCGGACGGAAGTGCCGGAGCGCTTTTGATTCCAATCACAGGGATCTCTGTATTAACCAAGATTATCATCTATCCTCGATGTCCAGGTGCCTTTCAGAGTTGCCTTGAGTGAGAGGGTATAACAACTTTTGATCCAGTCGTTCGATTGAAGTGAAAATATTGAAATACAATGTCGCTGCGGCCTGGGACCAGTCTCATATAAAAAAGCTGTTTGTGATTCCTCTGTGTCTAATCATAAGTTACTAGACATTGTCACAAACTTCTCAACCAATCCGCCCCCTTCGGTCCCTTATCTTAAAACGCTGGTAGGAGTGTCATCCTTTTTCTTCAAGCTAGGAGACAGACTGGCAAAATGTTCGTTCTGCCCTCCGAGAAAGTGAGCCTATTACTGCGTTACATAGAAACCCCCCATATGTCCCTCGACGAAGCAAACCTCGAACTCACTGATGCTTGCGTGAAAGCATCCGATCAAGACGCGAGGGGACCTGATTAAAGTCCAGCCTCCAAGTGACTGGCACGAGATCATCCAGTATTTTCAAATGCTTGCCTGAACTTGATGAGCAGATACATGAGTCTATAAAGGCCGAGGAACAAGAACGGGAAATGGCGGCTCTGGGGCAACTGAAGTCCAATCCAAAGGCTTTCTATGCTTATGCTCACCTCAAGAGCAAGTTTATTCCCAAAGCTGGGCCTCTCATCGCAGATGGTGTCATCCTAAATGACGAGTTGAGCATAGCAAACAGACTCAGCGAGCAATACAAAAATGTGTTTTCCACTCCCTGCCCCGTGCCGCTCATCGATCTGTCCCAACCCTTGGATGATCCTCCCCCTAACATCACAGAAGAAAGTGTCCTGACGGCAATAGGTTCCCTATACCGATCCAGCTCAGCCCAACCTGATGGTATAACCGCAGCCTTTCTCACGGAATGTGCACCTGAGTTAATGCCACCGCTGACCAAGAATCAAGAAGTCCGTCAACCTTGGGATTTTCCTTGACTCGCTAAATTAGGGTCACATCACTCCAATCTTCAAGAGTGGGGATCCCTCCCTGCCAAAGTGTTACCGTCCCATGTCATAGTCCCCTTTCCCGGCATGAAATATGGTTAACATTCTGCACTTCAGAGGGCGCTTTGTGAGTCAGCCACTACCAAATAAAGGGCCGATTTGGCCGATTCCTCTTTATTGAATAATAATGCGTTTGTGTTGTTTTTGGCAAATTCTATAAAAAATCTTATGTTTAATTAGTGACTTGTGTCATATAATTTTTGGAAAACAAATCTCTTCCACGGCACGTCACAAGTAGTATATTTAGCAATCTACGGTGCATCTTCCCGTTTTGTTTGGGCTGTCTGACGTTGCAAATAAGGGCCCTAATTGACATCAAATTTGGTCAATGAAAAATTGGCAAAAGAGATTATTTTAGACCATTTACTACCCAACTCATCGAACACTTGGAACATGTGCGAGCAGTAATGACAAGTGATGATATGGTAGACATCATCTACCTCGACTATGCAAAGGCCTTTGATAAGGTGGACCATGGCTTACCTTTGCAAAGGCTCGATAACCTGAACATCCCCAAGAGTCTCTTAAGATGGAGCAAATCGTTCCTCGCTAACTGGAAACCGAGGCTCAAAGTGGGCCATAACTACAGTGACCCAGTTAAGGTCACTTCAGGCATCCCTCAGGGCACAGTACTTGGGCCAATACTTTTTATACTTTACATCTCACCCTGACCTGGCCTGGTGAAGAATTGCATGATCTCGTCTTATACATGTATCCAACCTCATTGGACATTGGAACTACATCAAGAATGCGACTACTAAATCAATCGGCCCGAGTCTCTACAACAAACTGCCTCCGGCCCTTCGGGTCACATATGTCGGGAAAAAATCCACTTCCCAAAGTCAAGGAAGACCTGGAT